>NW_027105226.1:558663-561798 GCF_000696795.3 Halyomorpha halys
ATATATAAAAATCTGACCTCTGAATACAATTGATTATTAAATTTTTCTTATACTGTTTGATTTTTTGTAAAGTGAAATACCAGATAACTTAAGAACGATTTAGAGGAATTTGTTTTACTTAATTACATTCGTTAGTAATTCTGTAACCTTCTGCTGCAACATTACAAAATGCCTGTAGTACTTTGACCTTTCTATTGTTTGTTTATTGATTTAAATATTATCACGCCACTGATTCCAGGGTTCTGATTCAGATCGTACGATTTAATTGGACTCTCGCAATATTTTTATGTATTACATCAGCTTACCTCTCCTTTAGTTGGATAGGTTGGAACGGTTCAATGTTGCAATTTTTTTTTTTGTAGAATTGATAAAAGAAACGCAGAAATAAAGATTGCATTGTACAATATAATACATAACTGTGAACATGTTTAAACAAATCTGGGATGGTGCGCGCATCACATAAATTTCAATTATTTCCATACTTTGAGTTGAAATTAATCCTCGCTCGTTTCATAACAGATATGTTATTCAAGATGTTGTGTTAAGTGTAAAATGTTTTACCTTGTTAAATGTTATAAGTATAGGATTGTGAGCAGAGTCATGCTAAAGGTTAACTGCATAAGAACTCCTAGCGGATTTTCTGTGCAACTTGCTTTATAACCTTCCCTTCCAAAAACTTCATATTTTTGATTACTTCTAAGTTTTGATTAAAGTAACTTATCACAATATGCCTAAAGTGAGTGAAAAGTGAAAGTTGTGTAAAACCTTGGCTACTGAGTGTTTTGTTGATCTTCTGACTTGTGAGGAAGAGAATCAAGATGAGCTAATTTACAACTGTCATTACACTATTATTATTTTCATTCATTGCTTTATTAGTTTTAAAAACATTCAAAACATTACTAACACCATAAAAGCACAAACTACGAGCAAATAACCTAACACAAAAACAAATAAAACGGTGACGAGCTCAGCTGGTTTGTTGCATGACGTTATTCTCTATTTAACAGACCTAGTAACAGACTCCCAACCATGTTATATCGTTTTAACATGGTAAAAGAAGGAAATGTTTCTCCATTTAACATAAGTTTTCCATTTAAAACGCTTTAACATGTTAAACTAAAGGTCATGAATACCCCTATTATTACACTGAGACAATACATTCCTGTACTAATTTTTCAAATGAGCCTTTCAGTTTACAATTAACTAACTCTAATTTCAATATTTTTAGAAAAGTATTTTTATAAAATTTCTCGTTGCAAAATTATGGCAGAGAAATTAAAACATAACTATTAACTAAAATTTACAGTTTGTTCTTCAGAACTATTTTAGGAGTTAGTCATTCAGCCAACTGAAAGGCTCATATATAGGCTAAGTGAAACTAAAAACTAATTATTTAATAACTACTCAGAAATTAAAACAGTTATCAGATTGACGAAACGGAAAATATCCACTACGCATGGTCCTGTAAGTTAGCGAATTCTTGTTAGAATAAAACTTTTATTCATTGTTTACTACCTTCTACGACTTTATATGATTAATATTATTTTTCTAAAATCTTTGTTTTTCCAACGGTATATGATACGCCTATATTAATACTTATATTTCCGTAAATGTGTTTTCAACCTAGAAAAAAGCATTTTTCCCCTTATCTGTAAAAGTTAACTGTAAATTTTTTAAATTGTTTTTTTATTTATATATTTTTCATTACTAATAAAAATGTAAGATGGTTGATGATTCCAAATAAATAAAATTTAAGGTACTTTAGATGTTTTATAAAGTCCGCATCTAAGCCCTATCTATCCATTTCAATAAGGATATGACCAGTTTGGTATTATAGGTCACTTAATTTTACATTGAAATATGGAGTTTAATAAAAAAATATTATTCTAATAAAATAGTTTATAGATTATATGAAGTGGAACTTAAGGTTAGTCGTTTTTACAAATAAATTGCTATAATATACTAGGCATATACCTTCATTTAATATGTAATATCAGTTCCGTATGACTTTTTAGGTTTTTGAACTTGGCTTTTCATACAGAGCATTTTGCGATACTTGGTTAATTGGAGCCAGGGGACTTATATTTGTTTTTATATTATATATTTCTATTTTTATTATATATTTGTTGTTTTATATATTTGTATTTATATTATATATTTGTATTTATATAGGGACATGTATTTATATTTGCACTACATAAGTACACTTGTAACGTGTAAAACTTAGATTCGAAATTTTTTCTGATTGAAATATTTCCCTATACTATACATTCTATATTTAGTTCACCGAAAATAAAAAATATTTTGCTTTAACATTGTGTGATTCAAACATCGCCTAATAAAGGATATTGAAAAAATTAAATTAAATATTTTAATGCTTAGAGTGCTTACTTTGTCACAAATAAAATCATAAATAAAGACGTTAATGTAATGTGACCCTCCCTATGTAACCGATCTAGCCCGAACCAGATATCACTCCTTCCATTACAAACTCCCAAATCACTCAAACCCCCTAGTTTCTAACCTTGCATCCTCTTCCATTCCTGACAATCCTCCGAGGCACCTGAAAAGAAGATGGCCACGAAGCCTGCTAATGTAAAACGTGATTAGAGTGCTACCAATGGGTAGTTTCTCTACACGCCTGTAACACTCCAATTTAACTTAGATTAGATTTACTAAATGTATTATAATGCACAGTTGTAAATAAATAAATATTTAAAAAAAAAATATTTTAAAGCAAGCTATTATAATTATCTTGACCTTTCCATTCTGATAAATTGTGAACTAACTCTTCTCGAGAATTTACGATAAAATGGACTAAGGACAGTTGAGTAACCCTTCAAGGATGCGATCCCAAGGCAATTCGGATTAGAATTGATATTTATTTATGATTGATAAAATTATTCTTATCTTCTTGTGAAATTTGAAATTTAGCAATATCAATTCAAGATTAATTTTTATTTTATTTAAGGGCATTAAGTATTAGTGTTCAAACATTCATTCATAAAAAATATACAGAAATGGAAGAATAAGGAAATGAAAAAAAAAATTATAACAATAGTACTCACTGTATTAAAAAGAAAAAAAATTATATAATAATAATACAGAAATATATGAATAAAAGATCAACAATAT
>NW_027105226.1:562224-593890 GCF_000696795.3 Halyomorpha halys
CATATGTCCAAATTGGTCTGATTATTGTAGTGTATACTAATTTTTTGTAGTGAATGAGAAGTTTAGAGTGTTTGTCAAGTAAGTGTTGTAGCAATCGGAATCTACGAGCAGTTTCTTGTCGTTTCAGTCCTATGTGTGGATTCCAAGTAAGTCTCTTGTCAAGATGGAGTCCTAAGTATCGAATCTGTTCAACAGGCATTATATCAAAAGTAAAATAAAATAAAATTGATCAAAAAATAACAAAACAAATAAATCAAATTAATGTTCAGAACAAATAAAATTAAATTTATTCAACAGTAGAATAAATATATCATCGCATAATAATGTATTTATTATTTATATTCTACAGGGATACTCTGAGCCAGGCCTTACCACCTACATCTGGATGGTGAGGCAGGACTCCAAGAGATCCCAGCTCTTCTTTCCCAGTTGCGTTACTAGTTTAGCAATATCGGTAATTGGGTCTGAAAATGCTTTAACAAGACTAGTTTATAATGGTTTTATAGAACAGGTTTGATAATTTTGTTTCTTCAACTGCCAAAGGTTTTTCTAAATAAAGTAAAGGGTTAAGAAAGATTTACTGATAGTCCAACTAGGTAAATAATTGATAATGAAACAGATGATGAAATGTGATAAATTACTGTCACCGTATAGTATGCAGCGTAGAAAATAAAAAAACGAAAACATACAGGTATAAGTTACATTCATAAGATATTACTGTCCACTGGCAAGAAAGTTAGTTTTCCCTGCTGTAACAGATACTGTAAACGTTTACGCAAAATCTGATAATATGACTGTCGTTGACGCTGTCGATTATGATATAATATAGACGGTTATTGCGACTGAGAGAGGTTTAGCTATGACAGTAAATGTCACCACAGGACTATTCCTGTGGTAACATTTACTTTCATAGCCTAGCATTACTGTCAGGCCTATGCCTTATGTCGGAAAAAAATATTCGACGTCGTGAATCTAAAGTTTGTGGGTTGAGAACTTTTAAGATGTTTCTATTTTTTTATGGCAAGTTGTTTGTATATATTTAAACTTTTACATCCAAAAACAAACGATGATTTCAGAAAAGTCAGTGTTTACTACATTTTTATGCCTTGACAATATATCCTCATCCTGATTTCGAAAAACCTTTATTTTCAGTTTCCAGAGCCATTTATCTGAATTTTAAATCGAAGATTTGTCGTTTATGCTCTAAGCCACAAAATACAAAAAAAAAGTCGCAACTTTTCTTTAAAACACTTAAACAACCTGTTTTTCTTTTGTTTTTAAGGCGTTTTTTTTTTAATTTTCCTTACCTCTTATCTCATATCGTGTTTCAAGGCCGTGGAAGCTTGAGAACATCTTTCAATGGATAAATGATTTTAAAAATAGGAGGCTAGAATTAAAATAAATATTCAAACATGGGATCCAATAAAACTAATTCAATCCTCATGTGAGGGAATTATGTGGTCTTTGAAAATAAGTCTTGATCGTTCGAGAAGATTACTATTTAGCAAGCAAGAGACTAATTTGGTCATTTAATGAAACAGTTTTTAGATGTTAGTGTCCGCAACTACGGTGTATGTTTTTAGAAGTTGCGTCACTCGTAAATCAAGATGAATCGAAAATGAGCTGAGAAGAATGTTTGGTTCAAGATAGACTCAAATGATGTACTCTAATAAATATATTTTTATGAAGGATTAATGCTGTTACTAATCAAAAATGAAGAAATACCTTTTGTAAATGTTTATTTTTTTTTTAATATTTAATACTTTTCAAATATTAAATAAATTGACGATGTTAACAACAAAGTTGTTTATAACCTAAAGTTGTAAAGACAATAAAGTGTCCAGAGGGGCTGGTTAAAAGTAAATAACTCATAAAGTTTGTTTTCACTTTTATATGTTGGCCTTGACGAACTTTTATATATATCTTCATATTACTTAACTTTATTGTGCAAGATTGAGCAATTTTAGAATTTATTGGATAATTATAATAAACGTTTTTCATGAGTTGGAAGCCACTCCTAATAATGATCACGTTGCAAGGGGCCCATGACTAAAATAATAAATGAGGCAGAAACAGTCTACTTCAAAGATCTTGGATTATTCAACGAAAGCGCAAAGTGCCAAAGGGGTCCGAAGGGTTAAATAATAATTTAATCTTCTCCAGAGCAGGTATCTGGAAAGCAGTTCCAGATTTAGATCATCTGACGTGCCAGAAGTTCGGCTCAATGATCCAGCTAAAAGGGGCTTCCAGGAGGAGAGGGAGAGGCTGTCTCATTTGAGGAGTGGTATCACCACGGACTTCGTCAACGCCTTAAGGACCCCAAGGAAGTAAGGTCTATATTCTAACCCATCCATTCTCCTTCATTGTCATTATCATCCTTTACCGGAGTAAAATTTACAACTATATACCTTTGTGTTTATAAATATTTGACTTATAAAATATGGTTAAAAAACAATATTATTAACCTCGGACAGGCAGTGATGGTTACACCACTTGTGTACATGAGCACGTGATGTCTCTCCATTTTTTTCAACCTAACAATTTTGTTTGCTCATTTAAATATGAATACAATCAGGAAATGACATGATATGTGGGAGACAGCATCTGCATTCTTTTTATGCTCAAGTAAACTGTAGTCAGGTTTGGAGGTTCCTCATCCAAGTTCTCTTCAGCCTTCGCCAGGTTAAATCAGGTCATTTATTGCCATCTGTTGTACAAATATATAGAGTTGTCCATGTAATCTGTCATGAAACATTTGTAAGTAATATGAAGGTAGTTTGTTACAGCCGAAATGCGTAGGTTGTTCTAAAGGTTCTCGTTTGAAACGTAGATTAGTGAGTTTATTATCGTTCTTAAATGTTGGGAATAAAACGATTGTATTTTTATTAGGTTCATAAATTTGGCAAGTGTAAGTTCTTAAAGGTTTTAGTAAAAAGGTTACTACATTGTTTCGGTTTAAGTGTTAATTTAGAAGGTCTGTGTATTATAGATATAGGAGTCTCAGTCGGAAATTTAGGCACTTAGGTTTTATCTTGGCGCGTGGGCTCCATATCAACCTTTTGCCAAAAATGAGTACCAATATGTGTATTTATTTGCAGTATCAGGTACTGCCTATATAAACTAGACAGCAAGCTTAGTGACATAGTGAAAATATAACAACTTGAGATTTGGTTAAGTAACAAAATAAAAATGAATTTATTTTATAGTATTGAAAATAAATAAAAAATATCTATTTAAGATATTTGAAAGTATATCTCAAATCATATCAGACACGGAACGCCTTCACCCTGACGGATGCTATCCACGCAGCTTGAGCACTGCACTCCCTGAACTGGGCTGGGATGCCCAGAGCGGACTTGTTATGCGTTGGACGTGATAAAGGCTACAATAATCCCAACACATGCACATTCCATCTGTTGGACATTAGTTACTGGAGAATTGACATCCAGTGCAATGGTTTTTCACTTCGCTAATTTATCCTATATTTAAGTTATTCATATCCATTGTATCAATAAAGTTAAATAAAAATATAAAAATAAATTTGTTTGTAAAAGAAATATATTACTCTTTATATTACTATTATTTGAATTCCCTTAGCCACTATCGAGGAACCGACATTGAAAGTAAATGCCCCACGACATATTCAATAGGTTTCCTTTCCCTAACCAAATTTTTATTCGTCAAGATACTCAGTTATCTCGAAAAGGTTTGTACTCTAAGTTAGATAAAGATTTTATTTCATAATATTTCAGAGACCATTTTTATACTATACATACGTATACGTATAAGTTTAAAAATACCTTGAGAAGAGATCATACTCATCATCATAATCATTTTATTCCCTCTACCGCTTGCGCAGTGTGGTGTTACAATTTACAGAGTCTGGACCAGATATCTCGTTCTTGGACCATCTCCCTTCTTCTACTCCAGTCCATACCCCGCCTCCTTAACACTCTCCTCCCAGGAAATGCGTGGTCTTCCTCTTGGCCTTCTTCCCTCCAAGCGAGTGTCATATTTCTTTCTGGCAGTTCTTTCCTGGTCCATCCGAAGGATGTGTACGAACCATTTTAGCTTGTGCCCCTCTAGGATGCTCTCAGCAGGTTTGACTCTGAGGTTAGTTCAAACGGTATTGTTCCGTACTCTATCACGTCGTGTCCTTCCTTCCACCTTACGAGGTACCGCATCTGGAATTGGATCCGGTTCATGTGTTTCGAGGTGAGGTTCCACGATTCTGAAGAGTAGGAAAGAATAGGGGGGAACGTCGATTTGTAAATCATTATTTTAGTTTTTCTCGCCTCCTCCCTTTTACCCAGGAATCCTCTTCGAAGCAAACTAAATATTCTTCCAGCTGCATTGATTCTTTGAGAAACTTCCTCATCAATGTAGCCGCTTTCGTTGAGATGAACACCTAGATATTTGGAATTCTGGACCTTTTCAAGTCTTTCTCCGTTCGCTCTGATCACCCTCATTATTCTCCGGGATTTCTTTCCTATCCTCATACATTTGGTCTTTTCCGGGTTAATTTTTATGCTTATCGAGGCCATTTCCTCTTGCAGAACATTATGTTGTATTGGAGGTCTCGGTTGTTGGAAGCCAGCAAGAACAGGTCATCCGCAAAAGCCAGTACAGAAAATTTTATTGGTTGTAAGTTCTTGTGTCCTAACTGAAACTGTAAAGATTATACTACAAGAAAAAAAAATATAGGAGGGAACCCTTCCCAGCTCGGAAAGCTTTTTCCATTTTTTTCTTAAATTCCAAAACTTTTACCTGGCAAGGCACCCCGAAATTCTATAACTAAGCCCGGGTTTCTTATTTTTTAAAACCTTCACAAAAAACGAGTTGAGCCGTTTTGAAAAAAAAAAAAAATTTTTATAAAGATACAATAATTGGGTGACCAAAACTATGTTTGTGCACATCGTATTTGTAACGAGATTAGCTAACATATTAAAAATGCCTTCATTTTTAAATTTATTCCAAAATTTGACATTTAGAAGAGTACAAGTTGTATATAAAAACCACGAACCTTGACATCTCAGTGATAACCTTTCGGTTATCTAGAATGAGCTGTTCAACATTCATTGACCAAAAACGTTTTCATTCAGAACAATTTTCAGGAAAACTGTATTAAATTAAAAACGGACCTACTTTTTTTTATAATTTTTCTTTTTCAGGGATTCATACACTTTTTTCTTTATTTATTCTTTATGTCATCCGAACAAATTCGGGCTTTTTCGCTCATTGTCAAGTTCTAAAATAAAAATATTTATGAATTTTTTTTTTTTACAAATTTCAAATTCTTTCTTCATGAAAAAAATTTACACATTTACATACAAATAATTTGATATTTTTTAATATATCTAGGTCACTAATTTATGACCATTTATAGATCTAAAATATCTAGAGATTAAGCCATAATTTCCTTTTTATAAATAATAGTAATGCTAATCAAATAATAGTAAGAAAAGTAAAAAATAAGAATCTCTAAACATTTTAGTTTTGCAAATGGCTATAAATTAGTGACCTGGATGTATATATAGTAAAATATTAAATTGTTTGTATATAAATATTTTTCACTTTGATACTTTGTAAAATTTGTAATATATAAAAAAAAGTTTTGATTGTAAATACTTTCATTTTCGAACTTGAAAATGGGGAAAAAAAACAAAACAAACTAAATGTTCGGATGATATAATGAATAAAGAAAGAGTAAAAAGGGTATGAATTCCTGAAAAGGGAAAAGAATAAAGTTTTAACGATTTATATTTAAAATGTTTAATTTTTTTATTTATGTTTTCTTTCGTAGTGCCCGTAGTTTATGCAATACTTTGCCAAACTATGTGGGGTTTCTCTATTTTCTTTCAGTATCGTTAATCCTATCTTTATCTTTTAAGTAAAAAAATGAAGGGAAGCATAAATAAATAATAAATGAAAGGTTAAATAAATATATTATTGAGAGAATGGGAGGTGAGGAAGAGGGAAAGAAAGTAAGTGGGGAAGGAAATATTAAAACCGTCCTTAGGCTTTGCAGGTTCTTTTGTCCCCTTTCCTCGTATCAATTTCCATGTTACGTCAATAGAAAATTTATAATTAAGTATTACCTTACAGACTCTGCCACGCGTTTTTTTTTCTAAAAAAATATTTATAAACATTTATAATTAAGTATTGCGGGTTTTGTAGAGCCTCTTCCCTGCTTCAGCTTCTACTTTTATCAATACAAACGTATGACTAAAACTTCATCATGGTTCTAATAATTTAAAAAAAAAGTTGGGAAGAGGGTACAAATAACTCATAAATGAAAGATCAAATTAATAAATATATGAAAGAGAGGAAGTGGAAGAGGATGATTAAAACCGGCATTATTTCATAGTTCTCGATAACGAAAAAATAAACTTTATTTTTCCAGCTAAACTGTTTCAGTGGTATCAGTATATTAGGAATCGTGGAATGTTGACACAACTAAATGACTATCAACACAACCGCTTGTTCAATAATTGCAACGTAGCGTAGAACGGGATGATTGCATGTTACACTTCGGAGGGTAGCAGTCAGGAGGCATCACGCGATTCCGTCCAGCCAAATGATGCAATAGAGGCAATTTATAACACGGTCCAATTATGCATTTACTGAATGAACAGTTTATTAGTATATTATTAACTGTACAGGCAATATATGATACTTTATTTTATATTATATATTTACGCACAGATATCATATCGTCCGATATGAAAAGTAAAAGATTGATATATTTTTCAATGTAAGTTCATCCCTTTTACCATTAACAGTATGATAGAGCAGAAACTACAAATAAATATTAAATTTTAATTCAAAATTATTTGAATTAAAAATTAATTTTTACTATTGTTAAGTAAAAATAAAAATTTCATTTCATTTTATTTCACGAAACTATCATGTTTCGATTTTTTCCGAGAAAGCATAAAATGAGGTTTTTGTTAACTTTTTCCCATAATTTTCATAATGCAAGTTTTAATCTAAATTTGATCACTTTTTAACAATTTACTTTTTAAATACAGTAAAACACATTAGTTAAAGATAAAAACAAAATTATTGCCAAAATATTTTTTTTTATATGTAAAACTAAATATACATTAGTTTTATCCACAAAAAAATAGACTTGATAAGGAATAAGGGAAAATGTACACATTTATGCCCTCAGTCGTTAATTTAATTTAGTATATATTTATAATAATATCCATTATTGTATTTACCACCAATTGAAACCATATTCCTATGATTTTCTATAAATAATTAATTTTTAATCCCAACTTATTTTTTCCCGATCATTTCTGACATAGAGCCGGGTTATCTACAGGTTACTACCCTATTCTAACTCATAGTGGCAGGTCAAGCTTTCATCAGAAGACCGCCACAGAAATATAAATCGACACCCCAAGCCGGCTTAAACTCGCTCCACTACGAACGATCCAAATCTCAATTTCGGAGTACTTCAGCCATATTAAGATTCAAAAAACATTTATTGATACAGAACATATTTTTAACGACCGTCTAATTGAATCTTTCCTATTTATGAGGATTACATATTTCATTGTGTCACAAACTAATCTCTTTAATTTCTCTATTTTTCTTTAATGATTTTCGCTGGGTCATAATAGTAACACGCAGTCTGTCTTTTGAGGCTATTTTTAAATGTCTAACCTCTTGCAGTTCTCATAATTCAGGAATTTTTCTTTACAGATTCTGAGAGTGAATGATATTTTAAAACGAATTCATTTTGGGCACTTTTTTGATCCGACGTTCCTGAAGGCGTTAATCTGAGCTGCAAACATTTTTTTAAGGTTTCGACGATTTAAACGAAAGTATCACTTCGGTCAGTCGATTTTATCGAAAAAATTGCCTAACATCCCAGGCAAACTCTCGCCTCCAATATGTAATTTCAGTTTCGTAAGACCATTAGTTTTTGAGCTAGGTTTAACCACTTACGCAAAGATAGACTATTTTTGGAAGATTATTGATTGACCGTGTGTATAGATGAATGGAATATGGTCCGGGTGCGGTAAAAAAAAAACTCAAATAGTAGATAATTATACTATTTTATTGAGCCAACGTTTCGCCCCACGTTGGCTCAATAAAATAGTATAATTATCTACTATTTGAGTTTTTTTTTTACCGCACTCGGACCATATTCCATTCATATAGACTATTTTTGCTAACTGTTATTTGTTCTCAGAGGATCTCAAAACCTCTCTCTCAGTTTTAGTTCTATCTATTCCGAAATTATATCTATGGAAACTATAAAAATTGTTTTCCTGCGCTACAGGAAGTAGTGGTAGTAGTAGTTGGTAGTGTTACGCCATTTTCCCTCCCGCAACCCAATACAATTCTATTTTTGCCCTGAGTTGGTCTGCATCCTACTGAATATCTTCTAGACCAACACACGCCAAAAGATGGTCTCCATCCATGACTCTCATGTTGCATAGAGGACATTTCGGTGAATCTACGATGCCAATTCGATGGAGGTGTTTTTGGAGCAGATCATGTCCTGTTACAAGGCGAAAACAAGCCACTCTCTCAGCTATGCTATGATTGCTGAAGATTCGTTTATCCTTCTGCAGTAGGCTCTTCCACTTTATTCCTTCCGCTACAAAAAAAAGTATACTTTCTAAGCTACGCGCCAAAAATGCTTAATTTTGTCAATAAATTTTTTTTTACCGAAAATACATAACTTTATAACTTTTACGGAAAAATCCTTAACATTTAGAAAAAAACAACATAAAAATCGGATGTTGTGGCATTGCATAAAGTACGAACAAAAATATATTTATATATACCATGATATCCCATATTTTAAATAGAATCTGTTTAATTGTTAGAAATAAATAGACTTATGAATCATGTGGAATGCACAAAAATAGCTTTATCTTATCTAATACCAATATACTTGAGATTGTATGATAAATGTTTTAGATATTAAGATGGAAATATAGTAACTTGAACTGGAATAGAAGTTTTTGTCAAATAATGGAAATTAAATTTTATGTCTGCGGCAGTGATAAATCTATTTAGTGCTCAGAAAAAAAAAGAAAGAATTGTAATTAAAAGTCACCACCTAAGATAAAATTGATGTAGAGAAAAGACACAAGAGGGAAGAGAGAGTAGCACAGACTGGTTGAACACGCTATGTATGGAAGTGTATAAGAAATTTCATTAATGAATAAGTGAAAAGAGATTTTTTTTTAAATAAATATTTAATGCATTTTATAAGACTAAGGTAAATTCCTATGTAATAAATATTCCTAATGAGTTTTTGCGATATAATTTACATTTATTTCTTATTTTTAATATTTATTAGGTTTCACTTTCTGATTTTAATTAAATTTTGTACTGTATATTGGACTAAAGGTTTAATTAATAACAATCCGGGATCAATAAATTCCAAAAAAAAAATATCTTATTTAATGATGGCTGTGAAAATATTATGTTTATGTATAAATAAAAATTAACAATGTCGGGGTGAACTTTGATTTTTATTTATTAATTTTTTTTTTTTTTATTTCATGGATATTTCAGAGACGGATCATATTGAACTAATGAGTGTTTTAAACAAATAAACTTTTACTTCAAGTTGTAATACACATTTATCGCTTAAAGGGTCATTATAAAATTCTTCATAAGATTCAAAATCACCATTTTTATTAAAAATGTCGCTAATACTTTGATAAAATATATTCACCATTTCTGTCATTGTGGGACTGTTTATCCAAAACAAGGTTCATCAAACTACTGAAATTATTTTTTCTGTTGTAACAGATACACACTATTTCGAAATAAACTAGAATTAACTAGTTGAATGTAGTCTCAGTTTTAGGACGTATCAGAATGTCGCCCATTTCCTCAAACAAATGCATGACGTACTAATACGTCAAATGTAGCTAAAGGATTAATTACATCTTCATCTTCACTTTATATTTATTATTTATATAAGTCATCCCTAATTTCTTAAGCAGTCGTTGAAATATTTTCATAAATATTCTATAGATATAACTTTAAAATGGACACGGAGTGGAGGTTATACAGTACCCGCAATACTCAATCATAAAATCATTATTAGGAAAGCTCTTTTCTATGATGTACCTTTGTGATCGGCAAAGAAAAAAATAACTAATCCCCCTCAAAATTTGAATTTTTAAATTTCTAGACCAACAAGCAGCCGTCCGCCGTCTGCGACTTAACTGCCAAAATTTCCGGCGGTTATTTTTAAATTTTACACCAAAATAATGTTCTCATAATAATGAACCTCGAAACTAGACATTAGTATTCACTTACTATTAGAGTTGCTTAGGTTTATTGTTTTATTTAGTAATGATTTAATTAAATAATAAACAAATGTGTAATAATTTATTTTTTAGTTATTGAAACAATATCGTTTTATATATCAAGATATACGAGCAAAAGCATTGCCATTTACAATTTTAAGGAGCTTTCCTCAAGATTAATGGATAAATTCTATCCAAATCTTATAGTCCGAGTTATTTAAGAATTTCTTGATAAGAACGTTACTAAA
Source organism: Halyomorpha halys (assembly GCF_000696795.3). Lineage (NCBI taxonomy): Eukaryota > Metazoa > Arthropoda > Insecta > Hemiptera > Pentatomidae > Halyomorpha > Halyomorpha halys. The sequence continues at coordinate 572,765 of NW_027105226.1, forward strand.
CAGATAAACATTTAACTAACCAAAACTTAGCTATTCATGAATAGCGAAATCTATGAATGAGTGTAAGATGTTTGTATATGGAGGTTAACAACTTTCTTATGTAGGTAACGGACTTCAAGGCTAACAATCGCTGAATAATAAACATGGAAGTTTAAACTAAATGTTAATATGTTATATTTATAGACACTTCCAAAACCGTGTTCTGGATTATTAAAATATGAAACGGGTTTAAAATACATTCGAGCAATATTTAAAAAGAGTCTGAAATTGAAAAACGGGGTGAAACCCTCAACTCCTAATCTACGTGGTATCCCTACTTATCTGAATTTTTCAAAGAGACAATTATAGGGTAGGTTGGTCGATGTCCGACATGTCACCATCTCACAAGAGGAGAATAGCCACCAATAAAGGCCACCCTTTCCGGCCGGACCCACCCCACTAAGACCTCCAGGGAGCGACGATCCTATATCACTATTGAAATATTTGCTAAGAACGGTAAGAGGAGCCTTTAAGATCGTTTAATCGAGCAATATTTAAAAAGCGCCTGAAATTGAAAAACGATTGCCCTTCGATGAACTTCAATACTGCAGAAATCAAAGTGGTAGTTATCACATACATACTAAGTATTGAATTAGATGTGTAAATTAACTTCTTGATGCTATATTATTTTAAAGAATAGATACCACTTTTTAGTGACTTTATAAACATGAGATAAAAACATTGTACATACCAACACGTATTATTTATAAATTGAAAAAAAAGTGTCAAAGTCAGATATAATTAAAAATTTTTTTTTTTTAATATTTATTTATTGCTATTTACAACTGTACATTATAATACATTTAGTAAATCTGATCTAAGTTAAATTGGAGTGTTACAGGCGTGTAGAGAAACAACCCATTGGTAGCGCTCTAATGACATTTTACATTAGCTGGTCTCGTGGCCATCTTTTTTTCAGGCGCCTCGGAGGTTTGTCAGGAATGGAAGAGGATGCAAGATTAGAAACTAGGGGGTTTGAGTGGTTAGAGAGTTAAAATAAAATATTAAAATTATTATTACATGAAGTACTGTTACAAAACCACGGTTGTGCAAGGAGGTGATTTGGTCAGAATCACGCTTGGCCACCCTATTTTTACCCAACTAAAGGTACCCAATTTATGAGGCTGGGTGGACTCTATGAGGGCTCCAGAAACCACAGGAAACAGTGTATTAAAAAGTAAAGATTTCAAGTTAAGAAATAGTAAGAAAAGTCTCTATTAAGAAAACTAAATGTGACAGCATAAAATTCAAGACAGGACTAAATAATGCAGATGAAAATTTGAAATGGAGCTTGTATCTACCACAAAAATGAAAGAATACTAAGAGAGAGAATGTAAGAGCATTATTTCGCCGCAGGAAGTTTTATTCCCACAAGGACGCAATACATTTTTTAATAGTATGATTCCGTAAAGTACGAATTAAAAAGTGTTTTGTGCACAAAATTATTGATATATTTAAACTTAACGTGGTTTATTTTAATTTACCTGAGGTAATACCATACTCTGGCGATTCACTCCAGTTGAAGGTTCAAGAAGGATGTTTTTGAGGAAAAGTGTCCAATTGGTCTTTCTGGGGTGTCAAACTCGAATTTCAGGTTTATCATCTTTCCAGTCACCGGTTTCACAATGAAAAATACAGAAAAAACACAATTTGGAATTTTTCGCTTATAACTAGAAAACTAAACATTTTTTGAAAGTACATATTTTATAAAAAATTAAAGTAGCCAAACTTGCCTAAAAAACGTTGTGTATTATATTTAATTTTCGTTAAACCAAAAATGTTTTTCATTTAATCTCAGAAAAATTTAAGACGACACTAGAGAGCGATATAGGTAATCCAGGAGTCGAAGTTTCACAAATAGTGTTCTTGTTTTCTCAACGGTTCCGTATTTTTTTCGGGGGTGCTAAATGCGTCTTTTAGGTTTTCCATCTCGTAAGTTGTCTAACGAAAATAGAAAAAAAAATTGAACCTTTTTTGGTTTATCGATTATATCTATAAAACTAAGAAATTTACAAAGATAAAGATTCTATACAAAAATAAATTAAACATAAATCTTTATATTTATATTAGTTATATTTGATTTTTGTCTAGCATGCGATACCGTTGGAGCGCGGTTTAAAAATACCACTTTTTGTTTATCTCTGAAAAATGAAAAACTGCCTTCTAACTGTCCGGTCTGCCTTATGCATACCTCAAATTTGTAAAATAGTTTTAGTCTTATATCACTGATTATCGAAGACAATTAAAAACGAAGTTTTTTAATATTTTTTATAGATCAACAAAAAATGGTCTTTCTTAAACGAGCTCTATCAGTATTTCAGGTTGGTCAAAAATGAGACATATGCGTTTTGTAGTACATTTTACTTAGGTTTCATAAAGAAGATAAATATTCAAAAAATGCTTAGTCTTCTAATTATAAACATTAACCTGTTAAACTGAAAAAAAAAGTTCCAAAATGTCGGGTTTTTTTCTAATTTCGTTGTGAAAATGATGACTGGCGAGATGATAAACCTTATATCCGATTTTACCACTCTGAAAAACAGAATCATTGTGACAAAATCTCCTGTGAATTTTTCCTGATAACACTTGTGGGACTTTGACATCTGTAATATCTTAATAGTCCATTTTAGCGGTATCACAGGTTAGATAAAAATAAACGCAATATACACATTTTGTAGGAAATTTAATATAAAATATTTATTTTCGAAAAATACAGTTTTCTAGGCATAAGCGAAAACCTCAATAACGTTTGAAAATTGTGTTATTTATTTTTTTCATTTTCGGTACAAACCTGAAATTCGTATTCAGCATTCCAAAAACCTATATAGAACCGTTAAGAAAAACACTTCTATGATTTGTGTCTTTACAATTTTGATAAAAAAATTGATTTTAAATTAATATTCTATGATATACATACTCAGGCAGTATAAACTGAATTTCTAAATCAATATCCAAGAATGATACTGGCATATAAGAATTATTTGTATATATGCCAACCTATGTTAAATGAAATATAAATATATACAAATGAAATGTATTTATAATAATTAAAATCTTAAATAATGCTTTTAAAAGTAAATTTAGTTTAATCTTTAATTGTGTAATGTTTAATTCTGATCATTATGAGAAATAATCGTACTCCACTTTTTAAAATGGATTATTAGCACTAAAATAAATTATTCGCTTTAAGAGATGGACATATTTGAAAAAAAAAACTGTTATTGAATTATAAAACCAGCTGACATCCCAACCCATCCTAACACTATCGTCACCACGTATGCCGATGACACATGTCTATTGTCAGTGAACAATGATCCTTACATTGTATCCCAAACCCTCCAATCCCACATCACCACCCTTGAAGAATGGTGCCAAAACTGGGGGATTAAAATAAATTTCAATAAATCCCACCAATCACATTTACCCTTCGACGTAAACCCATGACCTCTTGCCCTACAGTATCCTTTAATAATACCCCACTTATTCCTGTCGAACAGATCCGTTACTTAGGACTACATCTCGACAAACGACTGACATGGAATCCTCATACAAGACTAAAAAGACAAGAAACTGCTCGTAGATTCCGACTATTGCTACATTTACTAGACAAACGGTCTAAATTGCCAATCCATTACAGAAGACTGATCTACATGACTATTACAAGGCCTATCTGGACATACGGAGTTGAGCTTTGGGGCACCACTAAACCATCAAATTCCTCCAGAATACAATCCTTACTGTCCAAAATCCTTCGTAAAATCCTTAATGCTCCTTACTTTGTCACAAATCAAGTCATCCATCAGGACCTCAATGTTCCATATGTTGCCGATTTGGTCAGATCCAGATACCGTTCCTTCCATAAAAACTTCTCAACCACTCAAATCCACTTGTTTCTAACCTGGCTTCTCCTTCATTACCTAATAATCCTCCTAAGCGTCTGAAAAGAAGATGGCCTCGAGATCTTCTCCTCTAGAAATGTTATTGGAGTTCTATCAGTGGGTAGATTCTCCACATATTTGTATCATATCACTATGTCACCTACAGCAAATTTACTTGTTGTATATGTGTGTATACAGTTGTAAATAACAATAAATAAATTTTTAAAAAAAATTATAAAACCACTCAAAAAACATATTGTAGCATGACAATATAATCAGTGACATCTTCAATGTTACTTTCAATGCCACTATTATCTCCATCTCTTCCAGTATACGGCTAACTTCCTCATTCATCCATTTCCGTACTGAATTCTTAAAGTTTAGAAATAAAAAAAATATGTTTTTATGGCTGGTTGGGACCTTCATGGACATTAGACGAATGAAAGAAAAACAAATTTTAGAAATATTATTTTTTATAAATACAACTTCCGTTAGCTTCAACACATATATTTTTTAGTACTTCATTACAAATTTAAAATTCGAAATGATCAGGTTTTAAAATTTCCTTGGTCACCCATCATTATTACCCCTACATGATAGGAGTCACTACGGAAATGGTTTTGTACAAGCAAAAGATAATTTTTCCATAAACCACTGTCAGGCCATGTAGATCAAATTAAACATTTAATTGTCTTCTTGATAAAAATGTAAATTTCAATGATTCAATAAATAATGAAACAATTAAATTAAAGCTTAAAAAATATTCCATGAAACTTATAATTTTTTATGACGAGAAGATGGTTGGGGGTGCGGCCAAAACGAAATACAAATAAGTTTATGTAACTTATTTAATTGTGCCAACGTTTCGGCTAGAGTTTCTAGTCATCATCAGGGCTAAGAAGAGAACAAGATAACAACCAGTAAGTATAGAAAATAAAAAATAAAATATAAACAGAATGACATAAAGTGAATAATTTTACAGAATGGAATTAATAAAATGAAGTGATGAGAGAAGTGGAAAATAAAATGTATACATAGGTAATTGAATAAGTAGGTAAAATAACATAATTAATGAAATAAAATAAAATTGAAATTATATAATGCAAAGAAGTATGAATATATTAGTTATTAATAAATTAAAAATTGAAATATTGAAAGAAAAAGAAAATATATCTAACCATAATAATTGATAAAGCGGGAAAATATAAGTAAAGTTTAACAAAAGAAATGAATATAAAAAAAAATTTTGAAAACAACAGTAATACCCAACTATCTTCTCCTCTTACAAGTAATTCACAGTCAACTATATCTCATAATTATAATTTTTAATATTTAAATGTATAATGTATATGTACTTCAGTTGTAAAGAAGATGTTAATATTTTATTTTAAAAAGTTGTACCATTCAGCGAGTTAATAACTGTTACGCTATTTAGGTTATCAATCTTTTATCTATCACTTTTATAGTCTTGTTAGGTTATAATCGTTATTGTTTTTTATGTCTATCTTCAAACTATTTCTGATTCCACGTGGGTTACTATTTTTCTTTTAATTAATGCTTATGAGTCAAGTGGCTGTTTGATATTATTATTGATTTTTGATCAGAAAATTGGAATGGTCTGGTATTTTGTTTAGTCAAGGTACAAATATTTAGTAGATATGGATAGTATTTGTAATGTCAATTTTATAATTGAAAAGTGTTCTTCGCTAATGAAGGAACATTTTTTTTTTTTATTAACAAATTAAATGGAAAACTAATAAACTTGCAAAAAAATAAATTATTTTTGTTTTACCCTATTTTACCTTAACCAATTAAATTTCGTAACGTGTGTAGTTATAATACTCAGGTTTAATATTAAAAACAAAAAAGAAAGTATTGGTCCCGCACATCAAAGACAAAATAAAAACCCTAAACTTAAGTTAAGGATATTAATTTTATTTATTTCGTTTTACGTAGGTTGATCTGGACCTACTCTTCATAAATGAATGAAATGGCCAAAAAGAAACAATGTGTAGACTCCGAATGTTTTAATCAAACTCTTTTAGTGCAATAGTCTAAGTTACGTTAGCAACTTAACTTCATATACCAACAGTTAAACACGTACGAACAGTTATCAGTATTATTAGAAGAGATATGGACCCACTGCTATCGAGTTCACGAACAATTACAAACTTTCTCATGGTACATGGTCAGATCCTTCGTGCCCAACAATTAAGTTGTACTTATTTTTGTATAAAAATTAATATATTCAATTTTGAAAAATAGTGTGGATTAATTGAAAATTAAAAGTTTTAAAAATTAATAAATTAAAAAAAAAAAAAAGTGTGCTTGACTTATAATCAATGACCCGGACAGAATAACCTGCAAAACAACTTTTAAATTTTGATGTAAATCCCATCAAATCACCTTTATTTATTATCTGTAACTATATATAAAAATAAAGAGGTTTGAAAATAAAAAAAATTGAAAAATAATTATTTATAAATTATTATGGAACCTTATCTTGTAAATAAATTAATTTGTTATTGAAAAAGTTTTAGCGGTAGAATTTGTCAAAAACTCTTTACTTTTTAGATATGGATATATTTAATTTTGTAGAAGCTGGATTAGGGACCAAGCAGTATACCATAATATCAATGGTAATTTTTCTACTTTATGGCTATCAAATCGTGTTATCAAATTTATAGTTCGAATTCACTGATTGTCTGTTCTTGTAATTGGCACCTGTGAATAAAGGAATAAAAAAAAAAAAATAGAACTAAAATAAAAATTAAATTGATATGGAAGATATCTCCCTCCTTTCATTCATAAATTTCCTAAGTTATCAGAAAACAATTTATTTTTCTAAATTTCCTGGTTCGTTGCCAACATCGCCTCAAAACATTGGTTTTTGTTCAAAACTTCGTATTAACACTCGTGGAGCCCTTGGAAATAAAACAATGATATAATAATCCTAAATTAAGTCAAAATTTACTGATTTAATTTAAAATATGTATTAAATCCTTTATATTAATGTATTCCTGAGAGTTTAGGAAAAATTAATTGGCATTTTTGACAATATGAATAGATTAATTTTTTTTAAAATTTTGTTTATATATTAATCAATTCAAAACCTTTTACCTATGCTCTTAGATCTCAAGGTTCCATTGGAAATTCAAGATTTTAGTGCGTTGGAAAAAAGCAAGTAAAGGTTAGAAAAATAGCAATACCCTCCGAAGTTCCAGTTCATGAGTTTATTGATATGACCTAGCTAAAATAAAATCGGAATTTCTAAAATTGTAGAGGTTAGAGAGATGATCCTCTATTGCTACACACTTTGCATATTAATAATAATATGTAACTGTTATACTAACCATGTAAGGCCAATCTCGTATTAAATAAAAAATAATAATAAAAATATTTAGTAGTAGTTGTTAGCTTAGTTCAGTTCCTCAAAGCCGAAAGGCAAGTGCCTAAGAGCTTGGGAAAATAAAAAGTACTTTTGTTGTTTTGTTTAAAGCAGTAAAACCCAAGGTCGTCAAGCTTCTGGATTGTATAAATCAAGTAGGTTTGATATAGATTAATTCAATAGTTTGTATTTAAAAATTGATTTTAAAGGAATATGTAGGATAATCATAGGATAAATGATAAAATCAAGGCTTTAGTTCAATAAAATATTTCAGAGAAAATGTTATAATTTAAAGAAGAGGCGACATGTTTAAAAAAATATATAGATGTCATCAAATAGTTTGTTGTTTTTAAGAGCTTTAGATATATTTACGGATTCCGATAAATGGAATTATAGGATGAATTGATAACCATTTTTTTTTTTATCCACTCTTTCCCGAAGGTGTGATAAATTAAATTGCCAATAACCGAAAACACCATTATACTGTATTTGACGATTTACGCGTAAATATTGCCGAAAACCGACAAAAAAGATAGAATAAAAACACTTTTAGAATCTAAGTTCTTATAAGAATCAGTCATCATAATTTGATTACACTCGAGCGGCCTAGCAGACTAAACAGTTGTCCTGATGATAAAGCTTCAATTAAAAAATATATCAGAGAAAATGCTATAATTTAGAGCAATATGTTTAAAACAAAAAATATAGATGTCATTAAATAATTTTTTTGTTTTTAAGAGCTTAGAGATATATTTTGGGCCCGTCAATCCTATTAGGAACTTCTTGAAATATAGTTAATGAACTTTTCAAAAATATGTTTGACAATCGGTGATTATGGCTCGTTTCAGAAGTACAAATTGTACATTACCTCGAAGAGAAGTGTCTTATTAATCTAGAAATATTATTATTTAAAAAAAATCCTAGGAGAAATTTTGGATAAAATGATTACATGGTAAAAATGGCACTTCCGGTACGTTCGATTTAAGTGATAAAGATGCAGTTACATCCCGAGAAAATGACTACCTTGAATTTGTATGAATTCCATTTCATACAAATTTTTGTATATGAACTTGGATGTCAGCAAACGCTCATCTATAGCAATTTATGAGGCTTTGTTATTTGGACTAAGGGGAGCATAAAACGCGTTTTTCTATTAAAAATTCGGGTGCAAACGTTTTCACGTTCACAATAATTCCCCATACTATATATATATTTCATAAATACGTAAGTGGAAGTAATAATGAACAAGAAAAATAATTTTAATCATGAAAACGGTTGTTTGCTAAAAACACATCACACTAATCAATCAATTGTAAAAATATATATCATATATCTTTTATATTTAATCCATCTAGTTATAAATGATTTATAAGAGTGATATTTAAAAAGAATGAACTACATTTTATTATGTTTTTCTCTTTTTACAATTAACTATTTAATATTCTAATATAATTATTTTCTAAATAATGATGAAATAAATAAATAAAGTAGGCATTACTTCTCTGGAAGTTTTCCATTCTGCGTACCGTTCTTTGCTTCAGCTCTTCCATTTTCAACTTCAGTTATCCTGTTTTCGACTTCAGTTTTGCCGTTTTCTGCTTCTTTGTTTACGTTTTCGAATTCAATTTTTCTGTTAATGATTTCACTTTTTTCGTTTTCAACTTCAATTTTTCCATTTTCGACTTCACTTTTTACGTTTTCATTTTCAGTTTTCACGTTTTCGACTTCACTTTTTAAGCTTTCTACTTCACTATTGCCGATTCCATTTTCAACATAGGTTTTTCCGTTTCCGCTTTCAGCTTTTCCGTTTTCCTCCATTATCGCGCGCGACTCGGCAGAGTACCGTCTTGGTGTCCTGTTGACTACTGGATGGACTGATCTACTAACGACAACCTCCGTCCCGATCACTCCCTACTCTTTGTTCTAGCAGCTCACCCCTCCAGGCCTAAATGGAAGTGGAAAGACGAAATCGAAAGGATGCAAGTTGCCATAGCGGTTGTCCTTGACCAGGCTAGTATTTAGGGTCTATGTTTACTACTAATTAGTCATCAGGTACTTAAATGGACTACAATACTCAACATCTTGGAGAGTCATTAATAAAGCATCATTAAACAAAAAATTAAATAATCTTAAAATCATGTATTAATACTATTGTCAACAGTTGAAGCTAAAAAAGAATTTTTACAGGGTAAAAAAAAATTTCAAAATATTTTATTAATTATTTCATATGGAAATTCTTGAAGTATTTTTATTGTTCAAGCCTTACCCCCATTTTTTTATTATATTATACTATTACAAAATTGCATATAATTTCATTTCATTCATTCGCGTACCAACTATCAGTCATACATTACTTAAATAAGCATTATTTATATTTTTAAAAAATGTTAAAACTTAATAAATATAATAAACTCTTAAATTAGATTGATATCATATTGTTATAATAATCAATTAATTAATATTTGCTTATAATAATCCTAAAAAGGCTGTAAGTGATTAAATTTCCCCCAAAAAGGTATTGGTGTCATTACGAAATAAAATCAGTCCAAAATAATTAATTATTTGTTTCAATTTAGTATGGATTATTTCTTATAAAATACGAACAGACCAGGCAATACTTCGCTATTGCTATCATGCAGGTTAAAAGAGGGGATATACGGCTTTCCAACGGTTTTATTAACTTAGGAATGATATAAAATGCAGAAGTTATGAACGATTATATGAACAATGTTCGCAATAAAATTTTAATTTTTCTGAAAAATGGTATATGAGGGCTTTATGAGACGAAGCTAAAAATGAATATGACTTTGTTGACTTACATTACTGATATCCTCATTATATTTTTTGATTTTTAGTGAATAAAAAATAAATTAGTAGGATCATTAATATTGTTTTATAATTTTTCAAACAGAGACAAATCGATTGGCATATAATCAACATGATGAGAATATATACTTTGTGAGCTATGCCCCAAAAATGCTTAATTTTCTTAATAATTCTTACCAAAAAATTAAATAATATTCTTATATACCAAATTTATATACATATATAACAAAAAATATTCTTCTCGGAAAAATCCTGAACATTTAGCCAAAAGCCCCATCTAATCGGTGCGACTGTGCATAAAGTACGAACAAATAAAAATTAATTTTTACATAATAGATTGTTTATTAATTCAATTGTTTACCTGCATGTTGTAGGGCGTTACGTTAAAATATATAAACTGAACTTGGATAAAAGTTCTATCGGAATCAATGGATTTTCAACTTGATAAATTATTGAGCTCCTAAAAGCTCCCAATTCACGGGCTTTCTTCTGCTACTGAGGGAGAAAAATGATCACAAACTTCGCCAAGTCCATAGTAGAGAATAAGAACGTTAACCCAGGATGCTTTGTCAACATGTTTTGCCAGCTATTCCTTAACCGTAATTATGTTTCTATTTTAATCTCATTTAAAAAAAATTATATATTGTACTCAAACAACGCTATGAATTTCGATTTAACACAATTCAACATTAAAATATGTAAGTGTTATAAACTCAGGTAAAATTATACACGTATATGTAAATTTCTTCTTAATTTTTTTTTTTAATTTTTATTTATTGCTATTTACAACTGTACATTATAATACATTCTTCTATTATTATTATTTTAAAAATAATATTAAATCAGTTAAGAAAATAAAGAGAGTATTTTAGAAAAAAATAAAATATTTACAAAACAAGATTTAACAAACTGTCACATTTTTATACACATTTGACATTTTTATTACTATATTTATATACTTATGATAAAAATGATCGTTTCAAAACAAGTTTTTTTTTGCAGTTTCTACATTGTAGGATTATGTTTTCCATAAAATACAAATAAGAAATCTATTTCATAAAAAATCTACCTTGGTTTTTGTGTGGGTCCATACAGATGAGTGAGAGGCCGTTGATAGCCGATTGTGTTGAACCATAAATTTACCATTCACTGTGCCGGACCAAATCCGGTCTGGGTGGATTGACTTTTATTTACTGGCGGACCCAAATAAATCTAGACTTTCCCAATCTGGCTAGAATAGATTGGTAACCTGTAGGGTGACAACCCGCCTTTCCTGCCCTAATTTGAAGAACATAAGAGCCTTAAATCCTAAATTAAACATCAGCAAAACAGATGGGTAATCAAATTCCTACAAGGTGAACTATGAAATTTTGAACCAGGCAGACAGTGGCGCATAAAAAGTATTGAAGCCAGGGTGAACTCTTGGATGGGGAATTTTTATTGGGATAGAGGAAAAGGGTTACATAGATTACCTCTGATCACCAATTTTTTTGTTTCATCCTCTTTTCAATACATAATTACTGTTATTTTTAGGACTTTTTTTGATCTCCGGAAAATATTGGGTGGAAAAAAATTGAACCAGGAAAATGAGTGCTAGAACTTCGGAGCCCGCTTTAGTTAATATATTTTTGATACTATAAGTTATAATTTTGTTAACACCCTCTTTCCATCGAAACATTTCGTTCAATATTGAATCTACATTTTTCTCAGATATTTGTGTTTCTTGTTCGTAAAATTATCTTTTTCATGCTTTCTTCTTTCTGTAACGAGCTTAACTTGATGGTAGTTACTACTTTTGAGATTTTGCTTTATTTCAGGTGTATTTTCCCATGCAGAGTATTGTATATCAATAATAATTTATTGACTTCATAATCGGTTTGTTCTTCGAATAACAATGAAGAACAACTTATAAGAATAAACTTGGAATAACTCTTCCACTGAAGGTAAGGATAATTGGTTTATGGCTTGAAGAATTTATATTAATGATTTTTTTTTCTTTCAATGTTTATGAATGATTTTTAATATGTTTTATCGTACATAAATTTTTAATCTTCCTTTTTTACCACTATGAAATCGCATTGAATGCTTGTACTGGAAAATTAGCATTCCTCATGAATATTACCTATAGCTACATACTTTTTAATTTACTTCGAAAATCGTTTAGCAGTTTAGGAAAGTCAGATTTAGAATGAAGGAACTAAGTTTAACGACGTTCGAATGGTATCATCCCAAGACAATTAGCAACTTACTGAAAATGATCTATTAGCTCTTTTTTATTAGTATATTTTTAAACTGTTAATGTGAGATTTGTTTTATCTGGTCTGCAGTTATGTGAACTTATTTTTTTTTTTTATACTGACAATACCTGAATTAGCGAAACATTGATTGGTTAAGAATTTACTGTTATTTTTGAGGCTTTGTGCTTGATTTTTGAAATCTTGTAGCTCTATTTTAACAATAATTTTCATCTGTACTTTGAATTTTCGTTCTCTTCGAACAAATTATTCCCAGTTTTGATGAATAAACTTTTTAACCCAATTTTAAAAATTGCGATCAAATTAAACCAAATTAACACGACTGATCATTTGAGTTAATAGGAAGTTAAGGAAACATGGAACAATTTTTTTTTGTTCCCATATAAACTTATGTAAGGAATATGTTAGATATTCTAGAACGCAGAGAGTAAAACAAGGTAGATAAGAGAATAGAAGAGAACTCCGATCTCATTTGGTAAACAATGATGCCTGCGGATTGGAGGCATACTTGTACACTTCTGGTCTTCGGTATTGATAATATTCTTCTTGGCCACAGATGAGAAAGGTTTGGACGACAGCATCAGAGGGCCAATAAATGAGGCCGATCGCTACACTACCTGAAGCAACCACATCTCCCTAGCTAAGTAATCACTGCACTTATATCTTAAGTTCATCAATAAATACTTTATTTACTTTTTTAGCCTTGACGCATTTATAACGCAATAATACTCTATATTATGAATATTCTTTGGTTAAGTATTCAATTAATGTCTTATTATTAATGGGTAAACACGCAAAAAGAGTTTAGAAAACGAACAATTCCAATTCAGAAAGTATTAGAGCTCAATAAAATAGATAATTATCATTTATCTAAATTAATTCTTATAAATAAGTTTATACAATGATCTATAATTATCGAACGGCAACCCTAAAAAAAATTCATGGAAACATAGCACAACGAAAAAATAAAATGAAATTGGGGATTCTGTTTAGAGCAAACAAGTTTTACGTTGTTGACTTTACCAAAGTGGAACCAAAAATAACTTGATTGTTTACTCAATCTGGATATTGTGCAAACTGAAAGGAACAATTTTAGAGAGAGTAGACTTGAGGGCATGAACATTCAATCAATACAGCCATGCCTGATACACTTTATCTTGACAGTCGTCTGTTCGGCATAATGTTCCCTAACGGTGAGATAACTAGTGCGTACTGTATCACCAAGGTCGTTCATTAAACATTGCAATGAATAAATAATTGATGAGATCTAAGCAAACAGACAAAAAATACAGATAGGATATTATTGGATAATCCTAAAATAAAGCTTCAGGGCTAGTTTTTCCCGAATGGTGATAATGACAGCTGTCGCAGCCATTAATATCGGGTGCAACATGGTATTTGCTTGTCGAATCTCTACTGTCGTACTATAGGTTATCTGCGCATGCCTAATAACTAACAGCCACAAGTAGAACCCTTGATAATATCGCTCAAGAACCTGAATACTACAAACCTTATATATAATTTGTATTAGTTATTAAAATTTATATGGTGAGTATTGTCGTCATTATATTTGATGATAATTTTTTATCATTCATTCGCCAAGTTGAACTGTTAGCGAGGTTAGGTTTACTTTCAGCATGGAGACAAGCACTATCATACTCTCTGTTGGACTACTGGTTGGATGACATATCTGTCACGAGTCTTTAGGTCTCTTAAATAAAATTAAGTGACTCACCATTCGACGTTTTGCACATTCAGGCATCATCGGTTTCTACTTTAAAAGATAAGACTCCATAAATGTAGGCCAGAGACTGCACATCTCACATCAAAAGTTTAAAAAAGGACTTATTAAATTATGTTTGTACGTTTATTGATAATTAATCAAGAATATAAGTACAAAATATTTAATGATATTGGTGGCATAGGTCACTTTTTCATAATGCGTGCTACAATTAGGTATTCACCATATTGGGGCATGCCACAAGCAGATTGTGGGCCAGCGACGAAGAGTTGAGAAATCGAACCGGCGCCGCTCTGACCCAAGAATGTCTGTGTTTAACCAGGACATAACGATCTACAATTATTACTTTAATAATAAAAAATAGCAGAGATGGCAATGGTTAGCAATTGCTAGGTTTAATGATATAGATAAATTAATTGAATATAATTAAAAACTTGATATAAATAAATATATATTTAGTTATTTAAAAATTGGATTAATCATTGAATCAATTGATTATTACATCTATTTGGTTTATAGCTGAAAAAAAACGTTATATAATACAAATATATGGCAAAAAAATAGAAATAACTTCAACATGACTTAACTAATCTACACGAAACTTGGGAGTGGTTTAGGATTTTATAAACTGCGTCAAAAGGCACAAATCGGATCTAATTAAACACATTAGAATCAGAGCTATAAAATAAAATGTTTATAGAGTTTTTCTTTATTTGAAACCAGTATTTCCCAGTTTCGTGGTAACTTTTATTAAGTTTAAATGGTGTTAATGAAGGTTAAAAGCGCAGACATGCATCTTTCAATTTATAACTAAAAAATAGCAAAATTCCAAGAGAACCCGCCTAAATTTTGTATTTTCTAAAATAATATCGGTTTAATTAGCTGTATCTTAGCTAATAATTGTCCGAATTCATTTATTTCTTTTTGTTCTGAATGGAATTTAATTACCGCACTTTTATTTATTTTTTTTAATCTAACGTTAACACTGATTGGTCCGATTTAGTTAATTTTTTTTTCTATTTTGAAATAATTTATTTATTCATCATGTTGACATATATAACATATAAAATATGAATAGCCTTTATATAATCTCACTTTTCTTCAACATTAGTACTGCTTGTTTCCTTCCTCTACCAAATTATCCAATCCCGCCGTCCATCTTACACCTCTGATATCCTTCAATTTAAATCCTCAGTGCATTCCCGCAATACCCACTCACGTGTAGCAGCCCATCAAGCCCCAGCCTTTGGTAGATCTTTCCTCATCCGCTCCTCTTCCCAATGGAATTCCATTCCCTCCTTCATTCGTAGTTCTAATACCCTTCCAATCTTCAAATCCCGTATCTTCGACCACCTTTTGACCACCCAATTCCGGAAGAATAACAATTGAAAATTTCAAAAAACCTTTATATATTTTCTGTATTTAATGCTTCAGTTTTTCGTTTTACACTTGTAAATATTTATTTTAGTAGAAATTGTACCTTTACATTTATTACTTTTAGTTTAATTGTATTTTATTTTTTATATATTTTTTCTCCTTTTATTTATTATCAAAAGTTAGTCATCTTATGTTTTATGATATGACATATAGTTTTACTTTATTTGTTCTATTTTTATTTTATATACTTTGTTAATTATTGTTTCTCATTATTATCTTTTCGAATTCACTGTTTTATTATATATTATGACGTTTTATAATTTTATTTTTAATTTTTACTTTACTCTAAGGCTTCAAAGCCTAATTTTTACGCTTGTATATTATTCTAAAGGGATCAAACCCAGATGATGTTAACGTTATTATATTGAAACGATTCAGACCGATTGATGTGTGGTAAAATATTTTTTAGAAGTGAAACAAAGCTTCGTTAAGCTTCTCGAGAGGTCCTTAAATACGAATTTTTGGAAAAATTAAAAAATAAAATTGTTTGGTCCAAAATTTTCGTCTTACGGTAATTGAAAAATAGAAATAACTTCAAAACGACTCACCAAATCTACACCGAACTTGGAAGTGGTTTAGGGCTCTATAAACTGCACCAAATGGGGCAAACAGGGTTTACTTAAACAAATCAGAACCGGAGATATAAAATAAAACTTTATATATTACGTTAGTGTTAAGAGTACAACCTACTCGCTAATCATTATTGTGCACGACCTCCGAGTTACTTCTAGAAAATCTGTATTATGGAATATTTTTGTTTCTGTGTTTTTTTTTTTAAAGGAGAAATCGTGGTAGTTAATAAAATGCAATAATGTAAATAAAGAAAACATTAATACAAATTTACATAGAAATGAATTCACAAATCATGCAGGATCCTTAATGAGGTTTCTGAATCTGTTTTTGTTCGAAATGATTTTTAATCTAACAGATCTGACATAACAGCTCCGGTTGAAGAGATGAAAATTGTATTTACCTTGTCACTGTAGCTCAAACTGTTCCATTATATAATAGTTTGATAATGATTTTTCTAGTTTTTTTCGATGATATTTCTACAAAAAAAAATTAGCAATTTATTAAAACAGTAAAGATAATCATCATTTAATGGCACTGATTTTTTCATGAACTAAGTCAATGGCGAGACCAAAAAAATATATACTAACAAGGAAAAATATAATATTAAAATAAAATAAATAAGATTTTAAATATGCAAAACGGCTTAGACCTTATTAAGAGATTACATTTTAAAAAATGCAAGTTTTATTGCCCAGCGGAGCGGTCCCTCCCCGTTTTTGTACCCCCCGGCCAGCGGCTTCACTGGACCTACCCCATTCCATTTTAATGCCGTAAGGCAAAGGAAGTACCAAGTTACATATTTGTATATTTAGATTTAGGTTTAAGTTTTAAGACTTGTGTATATTGTATTTATATTTTTAAAAAAATGAGGTAGAAAAAAAAGGTTTTCTTCAGGGAATTGAATTGTATTTTAAAACTGTATTTCTCAAAATGGTTTATAATCTTAGAATCACTATTTCAAAATGGCTTACAATTCTTTTGCCCATCAGAAGCTGTTTACTAATATTTTGATTGGGTAGATAATGAACCTAAAAATTTAGAGTATCTTGTTGGAATGTTCAAGATGAGTTTCGGTGGACTAAAACAACAATTGTTTGTGGTGTCGGTATCAAACCATTCGTTTAACTCAATCTTTTATTCATTAAATTATTTTATTTTATTAGTACTTTTTTTTTTTTTAAACTTATTTATCCATTCAAATGTTTCCTGTAACCGGCTTTTTATTATATTTTTCTTTGAATCTATGTGTTAGTCTTATTCTCGTAAAATGTATCTATTTGTTTGTTTGCTAAACTGATCTACTGCTGTGACTATGAATGATGGTCTGATCTCACATTGCCGTCTAATATTGAATTTGTTTAGCGGGTCACTGAAGAGGATCTAGGAGGGTGAATTCCGGAGAGAAAATTTGTTAATCGGGTGAATTAAAAAATTGTGAAATGGTGAAATTGGAGGAGCAGAAATGGGAAAGAAAAAAGGAATGAATTGAAACATTTGTATTTGGTGTATAGACCGAAATTGATTGTAAAAGGAAACTGTAGGGAAAAAAAAATGTTTTCTTTATATCTTATTACACCATGTAAGTGTAATTTATATATGTCCGATTACGGATTGATAAGTATGCTGTGTGAGATAGCAACCTGATCTATTTAGGCAGCATGGATGAATAAAGTATTTCTCTCTCTCTACTGTTAGGTCTGTTCCAACGCAAGTTTTGGCTATCTTCAAACTGGAGTGCGCATGAAGGTTACAGGTTTTGGGACAGAAAACCCTTAGTGTGCTTATGACGATAGTTAAAACTCGAGTTAAAAAAAACCTGTTGCTGAAGATACATGGTAGCATTGCTAAGTATTTGTGCGACTTCTTAATGATTCTCGAGCAGTAGTCGACTTATCATTCAATCCAGTTTTTATGTCTTTCCGGCAGCTTTTTTTTCTACGTCTGACAGGACTAAGATATATCTTGTATATGACCTACTACTTGGCACTAACACAAAAACGTCTGTTTACCCAGACTTGAAGGCATGAGGATTTAATCAATACTGCGATGTATGATCCAGACAGTCGTCTCCTTGAGATGATGTGCAGTGGGCCGAAACGCCAATAATGCGGTCGAAATTATTTCAGTTCACTTTTCGAACTTCACAGCCTAGTGAAAAGCACTTTTTTTTTCAAAAACTCGGAATTATATTTCAGTCTTAGTTAAAAAAAAACTCAAAAAGGAAAACCTTACATAATTAAGTTAAGTGGGTTTCAGTTGTCAATAAACCATTGTGAAATAATTCAATGTGCCTTTCCTCTTAATATAAGTGATCCAAATAACGAAACATCTTCATCCAGTTTTTGTTGAACATTGAATCATTGTGAAGAGCTACTTCATTTCAGTGAGAGGTTTTTTAATAAGGTATCTTTAATGCAAATCATGATTTTGAAAAATGTTGTTTTAACTATCTATCTTAGTTAAAAGGTTCATAATTGTATGCTACTTTATACTATAGCTCTTCTGGCTCGTTATTAAGAAATATTCAAGAACTCTTTAAATTATTAATTATAAGTAAATAACAAACAAAACAATTATTACGAAATGTTTGATTATTAATTAAATCAGTTGATTTATTTTATTATTTATTATGATTCATTGGTCAATAAAAATGCTTCGTTATTGAAAATAATATCGATGGCGTTCTAAGAACATTTCCAATTAAAAAAAAAATTCAAATTTAATAGAAAGATAGAAATTTGTACTCAAATATAATATAAAATATCATTAGTTCTTATCTAAACGTTTCAATATGCCTGCTGAAAACTAAAGGATTTTCAACTACGTTTATCCCAAAAATGGACGAGATTACAAAAAAACATGGAAAAAAATAACAAAATTTTTAAAATTTAATTTACCCTTGCTCAACGCCTATTCAATACCAATATTCGAAAATAGGTTGATAAGCAACTAAGATTTTGGATTTTGAAGTAGCAAAAACACGGCTTATTAGCATTTTATGACATACATAAAGACCTTAATAACCCTCCCATTATAAACTACCTAACCACACAAACCCACTAGTTTTTAACCTTGCTTCCTCTTTCATCTCTGGCAATCCTCCGAGGCGACTGAAAAGAAGAAGGCCACGAGACCTGCTAATATAAAAACGTCATTAGAGTGCTACCAAAGGCTAGTTTCTCAACACGCCTATATGACTCCATTATAAACTAAAATCAAATTTACTGAATGTATGCATATGAATATATAATTGTAAATAGCAATAAATAAATAAAAGAAAAAAATAATTTTATACATAAATATATATATATATATAAATTTTAATTTTTTTAACTCAATATTTCTAATTTATTTGTGTGCTTTTGTTTATTGTTCTGTAACTGTTAACTTTTTTATATTTTTTATTGTCTTAATCTTTATAATTGTTCGTAAAATTTATGATTTTTTAATTCGATGTTTCCATTTATTTTATTTTTTGGTATTCTTTTCTATTTTGTATTTTCCTCTATAATTAAAAAGGGAATTCCCCGGTTAACAGGTTGAATAAATATAACGAAATAAAAAAATTTCATATAAAAAAATAATTTTATTTGACCAATAATATTTCAAATAGTAATTTTGTGTCGTCCCGCGGGTTATCTGTAGTCATTAGCTATCGCGTGGTTACCTGCTATGAACCATTGGGAAAAAAAATCTAATAATAGAAATTGTATTGCTATTCCAATAACTTTAACCTTATATAGCTATCATAATAAACCAAAAACAATTTTTCTTATTATTATTAAATTTAAAAAAATCCTGACAAAAGTATTAAATAACTTTGAAAAACGTTAGAGGTGCCTGGAGTATTTATTGGCTTGTGAACTAGAATAATTACTCATATGTTGTTATATAATTGAAAAATCTATAATTAATTAAACAGACTAAAATGTAATTAAAATTAAAACTATACTATACATTTTAATATGAGATAAGTAAACAAAATGGGTTTGTTGTTACTATTTTCCTCTCGTATTGTATTGGATCAAAGTGTAAGCCTCAGATCTCACTACTGCCTCTAATTTGGCCTCAGTCGAGTTCCTTCGTTGTTTTTAGAAGCTCGAGACGCTTTGACTGGACTATGAGGAATATCTGCTTCAAGGTTTGAAAGAATATTTGTAATAACATTGTATACTTAACGTAAATGTTTAATAAAAATTAATTTATAAATTATAAAATAGAAGATTGAAGGGGTCATAAACTACTGTCGGCTCCAGCATTTGTGTTAGGTATTTGTTTTTTTTCAAGGACTGGTACGATGCCAACTAGGGGTATACGACCTTTGCACGGAAAATAAACTTTTACTGGCCTTTCTAACAATGGAATAATACATTTTATTTCAAATTAAATAAAATTAAAACTTTCAAAATGTCTCAGAATTTAAAATAAAAGTATTTTTATTAATTAAAAGAAAATAATCAAAATTTATTATTATTTCATGGGATCCGGCTAGAATAATGTAATCAACATTATTTATAATTGTTTAATTTATTTTATTGAAGAAATAAATTTAAATATAGACTGTAAATTTTCTTAACTATTTTCAACCCTAATGGAGGGCATAAATGTGTGTATTTACATTCAGAAATTCAGAAAACTTAATCAAGGCGATATAATTTAAATATTTTATATTATACATAGAAAAAGAGGGAATAAAAAATAACTACTAACCGGTATTTTGAAGAGATGAAAAACCATGTATCTGCTCTTACTGCTCCACGGGCACTATACTACTTACACATTACACATTACACATGGGGAGACTACGCACGTGGGATCACCGATTTCAATGAAACTTTTTTTGGTAATACTAGCACAATAAATATTAGACACTTTGTCCGAGGCTGCTTACCAATCCGCCCTAGGGGTCGAGAAAAAATTTTTTAGAAAATTGTTATTTTATCGTCGTAGTCCACTTTTGTTCTGCATTTTTTCAATGGTTATTATGTA
>NW_027105226.1:593940-601899 GCF_000696795.3 Halyomorpha halys
TACCAATTGATTAGTTTTTTGATAAATAAAACATTTTCAATCGCATTATATGAGTTTAAATGTACTAAAAATTTTAAAAGCCAAAAAACGCTTTCAGCACAGCAGGCTCAGAACTTTTTTTTAGCAAAAATCAAGTAAATTTTATTACCACCTTCTTTTGAGATCCTTCAATAAAAAATTATAATTTTTTCGGACTTGATTTTTGGAACATATTTATCTTCTACCGGTATACTGCGTTAAAAAAAAAATTCATAACTCCTCATAATTTTATTCAACATTAATATAACAGTTGGGAAGCTAAATTTCCACTCTTCCAATCCATGTCAATGACTTCTAGATTTTATTCTTTTATAATGGAGAAAAAATAAATTTAAAATAAAGAAAATCGTTTTTTAATTTTAATTCTATATCATCGGTTCTAATTTGCTTAAAGAGGTTCTAGTTTGTACTAATTCGTGCAGTTTAGATTGGTGGAGTCGTATTGAAGTAATTGCATTTTTTGTAATTTTCGAAAAAAAAAATCTAAGAGAAAAAATGTTGAAAAAAAAATTATATTTTTTGATTACTATGAATATTCACATAAAACGGTTTTTTGAGATGAGAAACTCAAACAACAATCAACAACAATAAAACAAAAACTAAAACATTACTATAACAGTTGGAAAGCTGAATTTCCAGTCTTCTAATCTAGGAAAAATTTGAAGAAAAAATTATTTTTCGATTACTATGAATGTTCATATATAACGGTTTTTTGAGTTGAGAAAAACGAATATCAACTTTATTTCTCCCTCAAAAAATATTTCATCCCAGTTTCCAAGACCTGGTCGGTCTGAATTATTATTTCCATACTGTACTCTTATACATCATAGTGGGGCAGTAACATACCATTCAATTTATTTTATGATCTGGAATAAAAAAAAATTGTTTTCAATTGTATTAAATGATTTTAAATGTGTACAGAATAAAAGGAAAAAAGAGTTGTAAAGCAGATCAAAGAAATATTCTTTATGAAAAAAAGTCAGATTCGTTTTCAGCACTTTTAAAAAGTTTTAAACAGGAACTTTCAAGGAAAAAAATTACACTTTAAAGGTTCAGTAAAAATAAAAAATATATTTACTATATATCTCTGATGTGGGAACACAGTTGAAACAATCTATAAATTTTTTTATTTTATGAAATATAATTTTCATTTTTCTTTTATAACACAATGCATTACTTATTGTAAATAATTTTAGTTTTGGTATAGTTTTTTTTTTTTTTTTTTTTTTCCTTTTTCAATCAACCACTCTTCCACGGACAACTCAAAAAATGGCATTTTAACAATAAAAAATTATTAAACTTCCGTCTCCTTCTGTGGGCTCTCTTATAATTTTGGTATCAAGTATAACTTTTTTTTAATATATGTATATATCACTTATATTGTATAGTAATATATTTAAATAAATCAACCTTTTTTTTTTTTAATAGTAATCATGAAAGAGAATGTAATAAAAGCAAAAATAATAGTTATGCTCATACCATTTGTCACCTCATTACTCTACTCGAACTTCCATCTCTCAGCACTAAGTAATGTTAGCATTTACGGTTAGAACTGTTTACAATAAGTTATGCATGGGCAGACAGTGCAGTAAACAATCAATGAGTCTAAACTAAACAGGTAGTGGAAAAATTGATTAAAGAGCAGTCCCCAAGGTAAAAGTTTATTGTTTAGTAAACAAATAGTTACGATCGACAACAACCTGTGACTTCTTATATAATATTACCTAATAATACTTTTTAATTTACATAGGTTTATGCTAAGAATAACAATAATGTATATCGGTAATTCTCACGGAAAGAGACAATTCTGAGTTAATTTTCTGAAAGGTTAAAGTAATGAGGCTGAAAAAAAAAAATGGGACTCTCCTAAATACTCCCTTAAATACTCCAATTGAAATTCAATGTTCACTGAAACAATAAATATTGTATTTATAAAAAAAATAATAATAAATAAATAACAAAAAACTAAGATAGGGTCATGCGTTTGTCTTGTATTTCTTCGGATAGGTTTGGAAAATACATCTAGTTAAAAAAAAAAAAAAAAAGGATAATAAATCAGGCGTTCCATCGTAAACATGGTAACTGCAATTTTCCATGGATTGCAGTTTTT
Source organism: Halyomorpha halys (assembly GCF_000696795.3). Lineage (NCBI taxonomy): Eukaryota > Metazoa > Arthropoda > Insecta > Hemiptera > Pentatomidae > Halyomorpha > Halyomorpha halys. The sequence continues at coordinate 596,090 of NW_027105226.1, forward strand.
GGCATTATCAGTTTTTTAAATAAATTTTTGAAAGAATATTTAGAAAATTTGCTTTCATGAGAAAATAATGTTGATATTAAGTTATGGAAAGTAACTAACTACTGATTGATGGTGAAATATTGCAATTAACAAACAATTCGACATAGTAAAAGTTTTCATTTCTAGAGTTACCATTTTTTTCGATCGAACGCCTCAAATATTTTGCATTCAAAAGTTTAAAGTTAAATAATTTTTTTTTAATTTAAATTGGGAACAGGCCGAAACCTTATATTAATTATACAATTTACTTTCAAATAACAATCATAATCTTAATTTTAACATTTTGAATCAACCATTCATGTACCTGCGAAATTTACAGTAGAAGACAGGTTCATGACGGACAGGACCGTGACGAAACTAAGTTATTTCTAAAATATGCTCTCTTATTGAAAAAACAATACCAATTTTTTTTTTGTAAATAGAAATTATTTCGCACATGGTACAAGTATTGAGAAATTTAAAAAAATATATTTTTTAAAAGTTTCATGAAGTTATAATATTTTTAGGTGTTCTTCAATTAAGAAAAAATCAGTTGCGCGCATCACATAACTTCCACTTACCACTTCACTTTGAGTTGAAAGTAATCCTCGCTTGTCTAAGAATTGATAATTTATATTATTCACTGTGGGGATATTTCCCCGTACAAATTTTCAAAATGAACCTTTCAGTTCACATAATGACTAAATCCAATTTTAACAGAAATAATAAAATATAAATAAATACAATTAAATATATGTTGGTAAAGTGAAATAAAAAAAATGATCTTTTAATGACTATGTCGACATGACATCAGTTAACAGAATGAGCGGGGAAACTACAAATTCGCCCACTTAATCACACTCGTATTGGAGCAGATCTTTTGTTAATACGCTCATCGTCATTCTACATTGCCTTCCATCACATTCATTCATGTTCTTAAATATTATATTTTTTTAAATAAGCTTATAATACTACTCTTAAGTCTTTTAGTACTATCCGAAAATAGTGTTTTACCTGGTAAAAATATTTTTCCTCTTATCTTGTTAAGTTAGTAATCAAATCATTTTATAGCTTATATTTGTCCGTTTTACACTACTAATAAAAATAAAAAGTGGTTAATTATTTCGAAATAACAAAATCAAAAGAACTTTGAAGGAAGATTTTTTAAATATTCATTAATTAAGCTCTAACATACTATTCCCATGATGATAATGCATAGCTAAAGTTAAAGACCCTTTAATTTTACATCGGCATGGTGAGTTTCATCAAAATCGTTTGTGCCATTGAAACTTAATCGAAAAGAAAAGAAAATCGATTCAATAAAGTTACTTTCACATCGCGGACACACATTCGACTTAAATAAGTAATTTCAGTTATGTACGACTTTTAGTCTTTTAGCAAGGCTATTCACACTCACACAGACCATTTTGCGAGATTTGTTTATTTGGTTTATGGGACCTCAAAATGTGTATTTCCGTCAAAAACTCGATTTTGAAATTTTGCACAATCGTAATAATTTTCATTACTATATAATCCGCATATACGTAAGTGAATGTAAAAAAGAATCAGTACATTTAAAACTATCTTTTTTTTTAATAGATGGACTTTTTTTTTTTGGTTAGGTTAATTAAATAATAATCAAAATAGGGACACTTAAACAATAAATAAAAAGTAAACAATTTTAACAGTACTTAACTAAAATTAGAAAATTGTTCAAAGAAATTTCCGTAGTGATTAAACCACCTAGCGCGATCTAGCGGTGCTCAACCACATCGCTACAACGTATTCTTGGAGTCTACAGAATATTATAATTATGGCAAAGCATTTGTTAAATATAAAGCAATAAAATTTTGTAAAGATTATAAATATGGACAAGCATAATATATAAGTATATAAGACAATAGATAAATACAAGGGCGTACCCAGCGAAGGGTTGAAGAGGGCAGCTGCCGCCCCCCCCCCTTCTAGAAGAGACAAAAATTATTAATTTAATAAAAAATATTTTTTTTCAATAAAATACTAATTGTAATAGTTAATAAAGCACTAAGAAATTATTTAAAGTTTTGGTTTCATTTCCTTTTCCATGATAAAATTTAACAACCTGATATGGCTTGCCCCACTCCCCTCATCTCCCTACGATTGACTATGATTTGCCCCTCTAGTTTTGATCCTTGGTATAAGTATGTGACACGAACCGTATAACATAGTACAGATTATTCTTTACCAAGATGACATTGAGGATTCTTTGCGAAACCATGTACTATATCTAAAGTGTTTATTTTGCATAATGAAGCAAATGATGGTATACAATTTTGGATGTAATTATTTGCCCGGTACATAGTATACATATTATATTTTTAAGAATCATAAGATATAATGTTAAGATGGAGGACTCGACGTTATCACTTACACAAGTGGAACTGTAATGAGCCTCATGGGGAACATTAAAAGCGGCTGATAAATGTTAGGTAAGCATTTCCTCGCGATACGAACCATCATAAGTCAAGTTATCGCCATATTGAAACCTTTTAAAAAGAAGAAAATAAAGTGGAATTTATTGTAAATCAAATAAAACCTTTTTTATTGGAAGTGATATAAAACAAAAAATTATTTTAGATATATTCTATACACCCTTGCATAAAATAAATAAAATAATAATGTATAAATAAATTTATATTATATAAATTTAAATAGCTGGTATATCCACTCGTTGGTCTTACCTTACCACCTTGCCTGCTAAGACTAATACATTTCTTTTCTGTATCTTCCCTTAACATTGGGCCGGATGAAATATTGTTTTTGTCATTTTCACTTACCTAAACAAAAAGATATCGCCATCGTGTAAATTTCAAATCTGGGTTTTCAAAAAGCCAAGTATAAATAACTTCAACGCTGCAGTGGCACTGATTAGATTCCAACATGGGTGGATTACTTTTATTTCGTAGTGAACCCAAACAACTCCACAGACCCACACTGGATAGAACAGGATGGTTACCTAAAGGATATTAGGTGGTAAAAAAACATGTGGGTGTGTGTGTGTGAATAGCTAAGCCCAGAAACGAAAAGTCATACAAAACTGAATTACATATTAAAGGTAAGCTTATTACATTATCTTTTTCAATAAATTTAACTTCTCTGAAGGGATATCTTATATTAGAGGTACTTAGTTTAACAAGTTAAAGCGAGTTACATGGAAAAAGCTGTGTTAAATGGAGAAATATTTCATTCTTTTAGCATGTTAAAACGATATAACATGGTTGAGGGTCTATTACTAGGTCTGTTAAATGGAGAATGACGTGTCGCAACAAACCAGCGTAGCTCGTTACTGTTTGTGGTCGTATTAAGTTACTTGCTCCTAGTTTGTGTTTTGATAGTGTATTAGTTTTGATTTCGATGTTTTTAAAATTAATAAAGCAATGGATGACAATAATAATAATGTAATGACAGTTCTCAATTACCTCATCTTGACTCTCTTCCTCACAAGTTAGAAGATCACCAAGACATTCAGTAGACAAACTTTCACACAACTTCCACTTTTCACTCAATTCAGAGATGATGTAATAAATTACTTTAATAAAAACTTAGAAGTAAACAATAGCAAGAAGTTTTGGAAGGAAAGGTAATAAAATAAGTTACTCAGAAAATCTACCAGGAGGTCTTGAGTTTAATATTTTACATGACTTTAAATTGGGCTGCTCACAATCCTATACTAATTACATTTAACATAGTAAACGTTTTACATTTAACACATCATGAATACTATATATTATGGATATATACATAATATTATCGATTCTAGACTTTTTTGCCACTATCTGGAGAACGATTTTGAATAAATCTATGTATGAGCCGGTGAGAGCAAAAATGTTGTAAGTCATTTTGTTCTCATAAAAATTAGTTTTAATAAACAAGACAAATAAAAAATGAATTAATTTATAAGTTAACTAACTGCAAATCTAGTCAAAATTTTGATATGCTTGCGACCGATTAGTTTTAACAGAAAATATGTTATGCCTTTCAAAACACTTTATAGCACTTCTCTTAAAGTTTAAAATAACATAAATCTTCACAATTGACTTACACCACTTACGCATCGAACGTTTCATGTCAAATATACATTTAAAAGGTCTCTCGTATCAGCTAAGTGTTATCCTCAATGAAATAGTCTGACGGAATTAAATGCCGGGTTTTTCAAAATAAGGTAATTTAAATATCCGTATCTCATAATTATAATACTTCATTTATTCTGGGACGAGTCCCTTTAGAATAATACAGAGAAATCAATAGATGAGGCCTGAGGAGCCACAGAAATACTTAAACAAAATATACAAAGAAATATAAACAGTCATTATAAAAAAATAATTATAGGTTACTTTCTCACTTTTATAAGTTGAACAAAAAAAAAAAAAAAAAAAAAGAAAAGAAAACGATGTAAAAATAATTAAGAATGATATAATAGTTTACATACATATTTACAATTATATTAATTTATAATTTTATGGGGTCTGAATGGATAGGAAATGATGATGATCATACTGCTATTTATTTATTTTTAAAGATAATATAATTACCTTTCAGACGGATGTCCAGGGAGATATTTATGTTATTTTCAAATCATTAGAAACAAATAATAAATAATGAACAGGCTTTCATGAGACCCCGACATACTTTAAAAACACGGGTACAACGTTCATTCCCCCTACCTTTGCTAATACTCATTAGATGATATTGTTTATCAAAATAATTTAACTACCGTTTAAAAGAACATTTACAATTTATCACTAATTGAGAAACTTGTATTTAGTGTGTAGACTGGTATTGATTGTAAAAGCAAAATGTGGGGGAAAAAATGTTTTCTTTCTATTTTATTATATCATATAAAAATATGTAATTTATATATGTCCGATCACGGATTGATTAGTATGCTGTGTAATGTAGCAATCCGATGTATTTGGCCAGCATGGATGAATAAAGCATTTCTTTCTCTTCTCTTTATAACGAGTATATTTTTAGTGGATTTAATTTTTCGTAAAACATGAGATATTTCCTTGACTACTACACTAAGCTCAAGTTAGCAAATAGTTATTGGCACAGTTAGACTGTAACTTAATTTGATCCCTCAATCTATTTTGTTAGAACCTTAAATCAGTGAACTTAAAGAATTCGGGTCCCTGTAAATTTTCAGTAGTTATTGTGGAAAGTAAGTTATCAAACTCAATATTTATGTTATTTTCAAATCATTAGAAACAAATAATAAATAATGAACAGGCTTTCATGAGAGCCCGACATACTTTAAAAATACTGGTACAACGTTCATTCGCCCTACCTTTGCTAATACTCATTAGATGATTTTGTTTATCAAAATAATTTAACTACCGTTTAAAAGAACATTTACAATTTATCACTAAATGTATAATTTTTGAAAACTGAGCTAACAAATCTTTCTTCTTTATTTTTCCCAAGCTTCGGTGTGAAAATAATAATAATAAAATATATAATATGGTAATAATAAAAACAGTCTGAATATCACAGTTGTTGTATTGCGGGTACTGTATAACTCCAGCTCCGTGCCAATTTCTGTCATATTATAGAAAATTTTGAGTATAGAAGGTATTGTAACATAAAACAATATAGGAAGATTATTGATTGACCGTGTGTATAGATGAATGGAATATATGGAATAGGTCCGGGTGCGGTAAAAAAAAACTCAAATAGTAGAATTATACTATTTTATTAAGCCAACGTTTCGCCCCACGTTGCAGGGCTTCGCCAGGGCTGTTTTGACGGCAGTC
>NW_027105226.1:602384-627999 GCF_000696795.3 Halyomorpha halys
AACGTTTCGCCCCACGTTGCAGGGCTTCGTCAGGGCTGTTTTGACGGCAGTCAAAATCAAAGTCCACTTGTCCCTGCAACGTGGGGCGAAACATTGGCTCAATAAAATAGTATAATTTTACTATTTGAGTTTTTTTTTACCGCACCCGGACCATATTCCATCATAAAACAATATAATGTTGAAAGGGAGGATAGGAAGAGAAGATGAGATAGATTGGGAAATTACCCACTAGTTTATGATAAAATATGTATTAAAATAACATTTTTTGAATGATAGAATATATCAAGTTGAGGCGTATATTGTCCCCATGTATTATATTATAATTTTTGAAATGTACAAGTTAATATTGCTACGTAATAGACAAGACTGGTTTAAAAAGAATATAGTTTAATTAAATAAATATATCTGAAATATAAGGAGATTCAAGGTAGGAATTTTTTGACTTTCACAGTCAGGGGACTCCCCCGCTGGTAGCAGTTCAAATATGGCTACTTTCCACCCTAAGGGAACTACCCAGTTGTGTGCAGCACTAACCCAGACTTAGGCGGGGGAAAGCCCAGGGTACAGTCTACAGGCCAACTTGTAGACAGTAAGACCGGTTTTTTCCCGGGTAACGAATGGATATAAACAGAGTAGAAGAGAAATGGGATGAAAACAAAGAACCTACAACAATCAAAAATCCCTGCTAGAATTTTCAAAGTAGGTAGGTTTTCAAAGTCCAATCTTAATATTCCTTTCCCCAAGATACAATCAGCCAATGAAATGGCTAGAAAGAAAGTAGAGGGGAGAAAGTAGAGCTATGGAGAATGAAGATGAAAATGATTTATTCAGGAGTGAGGAGACCTTGACTACAGAATTAGTAGAACTACAGAATTGACAGACCTAGGGCGAGAACTAGCAGACAGTTTCGGAGCTGTAGGACCGAGGGTGAAATCAACCAGAGAAGTCGCACAGGGTGGCAGTAGATGTCTTAGCTAAAGAGGGTTGCAAAGTAGCAGACCGAGAAAAAGAAAGATCCGACGGAGGGTATCCAAAGCAACACACTTCAGATAAGTCATAATGGTACTGGTATAATTAATAATCATAATAAGTATAATTTGGAGTGGCAAACAAATTAGATATTAGAGTCAATAAAATAACAATTGTACCCAATATTCTCAATCCAATGTCTTATTGATCAATATTAAATTATAATCAACATGTTTTGAATAATAAGCTCTATGATAAATTAATATATACATATTTGCAAATAAATATAATAAATCTAGTGTTATCTCAACTTGATTTCACGGTTCAAATATCCTGCATGCCACCTGATTGCCATAGCTAGTTAAATTGGTGAGCACGAAACATATTCAATAATTAAGTTTACACAGTTACATCTAGCATACCATAGAAAGTACGTGGTGTTTTGGCTTTGTAATTAGAGACATATATAATGCACTAAGAACTGTAGGTCAGTTCCCATAAGGGATCGACAGAAATAGATAATAAAAATACATTAATAAACAATAAATGCAGTGTTTGGAATTCCCACCCGTCTAAGAACCGCAGTTAATCCGAAACATGGATATATATATATTTATATATCTTGGAATATGAATTAAATAAGGGAGTTATCCAAAGGAGGGATGGCATGCATACATTGCACATCTTATTTGTTATTTTATTTATTACTTTATTATTTTTATATTTTTAATATGTTAATAATTGTTATATAGGGGAATTCGAGAGAGTAAATTTGGCGATCAAGTGAAATAAAAATTGTAAAATGGAAGAAAAAGAAAAAAAAGGACTAAATTGAAAAACTTGTATTTAGTGTGTAGACTGGTATTGATTGTAAAGGCAAAATGTGGGGAAAAAAAATGTTTTCTTTCTATTTTATTATATCATATAAAAATATGGAATTTATATATGTCCGATCACGGATTGATTAGTATACTGTGTAATGTAGGAACCCGATGTATTTGGGCAGCATGAATGAATAAACCATTTCTTTCTCTTCTCTATACAACGAGTATATTTTTCGTAAAACAGAGATATTTCCTTGACTACTACACTAAGCTCAAGTTAGCAAAGAGTTATTGGCACAGTTTGACTGATAACTTAATTTGATCCCTCAATCTATTTTGTTAGAACCTTAAACCAGTGAACTTAAAGAATTCGGGACCCTGTAAATTTTCAGTACAGTTATTGTGGAAAGTAAGTTATCAAGCTCAATATTCAGTGCAAATCTTATTTATTTTTCAATAGGATGTAGTAGAGACAATAAATATTAAATAAAAAAAAAATCTAGTGTATTTTTATAAAATAGTCTCATTATATAAATTTAGAACTTCAAATATCGATAATTTCTAATTAACTTTTTTTTTTTAATTTACAATTATATTGACCGATGTAATTAAAATCAATATGTCTTCACACCTCTGTGAACATATTCGAATTTGTCTCACCTTAAATTTATGAGGAATCTCTCTGTATATACAGCGCTTCAAACCTGCAGTTAAAGTTATCAGAAACCAGTTAGTTATAAGAAACGTTCACAAGCACTGATGAATTGAGAACATGCTGGTATTTGAAGAGGGGGGAAGGCGTAGATATCCATAAGCTGCTTAATAATCCCGTATTAAGAAATATGTAGATAAGCTGAGATGTCTCATGATTGTGGCATTTCTTTTGAATTACGTCGCTTCAAGGTTAGGTTGTAACAAGTCACAGTATAAGTTACTCGTTTTGAACTGAAAAGATCTTAACGGTATCTTTTCGATAAGTTTTCCTATTATCTACTTGAACATATAGAAAAACAAATTTCTTGTCTCTTCGAAGATTAAATAAATAGAAAAGCAGTAGTAAGGTTTTTTTTTTTCTTAAAAAAAGTACAAGAAATGCAAAATATTTTTCTTTCTTAAATAGTTTAATAAAAATCATTTGAACCGTTTTCAACCAAAAAATTGGTTATTTTGGGCGACTCCAAATGTGTATCTCCGTCAAAAATTCGAATTCGCAATTTTGTACGATCAGGTACACATACTAAGTGAAAGTAAAAACAACAGCTGAAAACACATAACGACTACAAAACCAGGCGTCATTAGAACAGAAATGCAGGCCAGAGGTAGTACATCTCACTTCATAGGATTAAATAAATAAATATAATACATCACTTCGGTGATTGTCAACTCAAAGACGTCTGAGGTCCCTTTAGCCAGAAATCGAACAATCCACGGCCCACTAAGCCAGTTAATGGATCTTTCACGGCCCACTCAACTCGCCACAAAGGAGGTTTCACTTCAGGAAACTAACTTTAGGAAGAATAAACAATTTGTATCTCTCTCTGACATACAAGAAGGTGTACTTAGGATCACGCCCAACCTATTGAAAGGTCAGGTCCTCATTTTATCGAAGACGGGATTCTTTAGTAGAGGTCTCTATCCGATTAATCAATCAACCCAAGTCAGGTACAAGTCATAGTTTGTATGTTCTTCAACCACACATCTGCCCCATTCCTAATACTTTAAATGTTTAAATATCTTTTTAATTATACCATTTAAATTACCTTTTTATGTTATCTAATAGGATATAAATAGAAGACTTTAACATAGAAGCTTAAGTCTCTTAAACAACCAGTAACCAATCAGTCAACTTTTCACAAATTTAGGCATCATCAGGGTAGAAAAACCTAGAGGACATATCGATGGCTTACTCCGTAGTAATGTTAAGTACATTTAAAGTAATAATAAGGAATGTCTGAGCTGAATTTGGATACAATTGATCTTATTTAAACAATACAACCAGTTTCAAAGGAGTAATTAAACTATATATAAAGATATTTAAGCATTTAAAGAATTAGAATTGGGGCAGATATGTGCCCCCCTCTCGTATATATCACTCCCTCTCGTATGTCAGAGAACGATACAGTAATTGTTTACACAGAGATAACTAAAAAAATAAAATAAATCTCTATATGACTCCATATTTGATTTAACTTCCTAATGTTTTGTAGCTTAGAACAATGAAGATTGAAATATTACTGATTTACGTGAAATTTCTTGATCGGATTCTCTGAGTCATATTGGAATCTTTTGTGTTTCTATTTTGTGGGAATGAGTTTCAAAATACAAAATTACTATTTACTACATTGAACAAATCTTGTTCTGTTCAAGATAAAAATATGCAGAATATAGTTTAAAATATATCCAAAAATTATATATTTTTTTTCGTTAGCGTTCTCTTCGCATCTCTGAAACCGCCACTGTGCATATACTGGTATGTACATCCCCAAAACTAAAAAAAGTACTTTCTTAGGATGTATTGGATTCAAGATCATTGTTATCCATACTAATATTGTCATTTTAATTTAGTTTATGTAATAGACCGTTAAGAATTAAGTAGAAAAATGGAATCTGAAAGAGGGACCACTAAATATGCCTTTTTAAACATCACAAAAATATGTGCAATCGTATATCGTCTGTAATAATAGTAGAATAGTATTTTGAATATAGGAAATGGCAGTACCGTTTAAATATACCTGAAAATTAAAATTAAAGGAATAAAATGATTAACAATAATAATGTCCGTCTAATAAATAATCCTTACTTGTGAAATTTCTTTCCTATACGATGTGAAACTTTTAAAACTTTAATATGAAAACAATGAAGCTATTTCAGCTAAGTTATGAAAGAATCACTAAAGACACAACAGTATTTGAACGAAGTGCCATATCGCTATCCTTTTCTGATACCGTAGTTTTTCATTCACTCAATAGAAAGCGCTGTTATAATATTTTCATACTTAGTACAATATATATTTTTTCTGACTTTATTTAAATAAAGAAATCAGTTTAAATAAAATAAAATTTTATAATGAAACTATTTAAGTCAGTTTTTCGGTATAATACAGAAAATTGCAATCGCCTATATATTGATTTATAGTAAGAGGGGCATATCAGTAACTGGGGGAGGTGTCAAATTTTTGGTTGTGGTGTACGAGGATTTCTCTGATGTTTCTTGGGATCCTTTAGGAATGTGGATTAGTTCCTAGTCGTGGTTGCGACGATGAATTCGATATAGTATCGCGTTAAATTCTATACTAGATAAATACCAAGTAATTATTTTTTGTAGTATTCTAACCTGTATGAATATAAATTAAGGTGAAATTTAGATTTGAAACTTCCCTTTGGGATGAAAGGATTGTATTTAACTTGGCAATTATTGCTATAAGAACATTAATGTATCCTCTACTCTTTATCATTATGGATACTTTTTATAGTTCATCCTAGTTTCTATAGGTCATCAATAGAATGCATTACATGCTTATCTATTTCTGTTATACTGATTTTTAATTTCTTTATGTTGATGAGTTGAGAACTTGCAGATTCATAAATTGTTGTTTTATTTATGTATTGGTAGATAACATGATGGATCCATATATAATAACCCCGGCTGAAAGAGCCCGTTTTGAACAACAGTTTAATGCTTTGAAGCCAATAAATGGAATCGTCACAGGAGAGCAGGCAAAAGGTCTTTTGCTGCAGTCGCAATTGCCTCCAGCAATATTGGGAGTCATTTGGTGAGTTATCATCATGATAGTTGTACTGGAAAATTCGAAATGACTTAGTAAAAAACTGTAGCTTAATTTTAGTATTTGATTAGAGCTAATCATTCATATTAATTCTTGATTATTTCTAGAATTTGTTTCTGTAAAATAAACATTTTACAAAAGAAATTTCCACTGATGTAAATTTTGTTTTACTGTTATATCTATTTTATATAAGATTGAAATCCACTTTTTTAATGAAAAATGTTATGAACTTTTTTGTTGTCCAAGTATTATGATTTTGTTTCCATTAGATACAAAATCATGATACTGTTCTGTTAGAGGGTGAATCCAAAAATTTCTAGTATATGTTTTTTTACTTCAGCTGGTTTAAAAAATTCTTTTTAGATGAAACTTATTATACATTTATATTGTTGAAAATACATTCCGTAATCTGATATATTCCGAGTGGTGTTTCACATATTTTAACTAATTTGTATCAGTGACAATGCCATTACAAAGGCGAAATTCTGAAAATACCCAACTAGTTGAATTCACCCCTTCTAGAGAACACTGACAACATAACTACTAGTTTTAATGTAATTTGTGTATGAATTAATTATTTACTTGAATATAATTGTTTGTGATATTTTTGAATTATCATTGCTAGGCAAGCCATTTTTGTAGCTTCAAGGTATTATGGTACCATTGATTTAATTTTAGAGTTGTCTTGTAGACATTTGTTTTGTGTATTCTATTTTAAAGAGAAGAGATATGGACAGCATAGTATTTTGGTCCAAAAACTTGTCTCTTATTATCTTTATAAATTGCTTGATCGTTTTTTACATCGGGATACAGAAATTGCTCAACTCTGCGTACAAGCGTATATTGAGCCTCAGATAAATTATATAGAATTTACATTCTGAAAACAATTGGATTCTGACCTCCTATTAGCCATAGTTTATTTTTATAGAACAAGCCTTAGTGTGAAGCTGTGCCCATGAGTAATAAATTATTCCTTCCCCGAGAAAACCAAAAAAAATGTTTTACTGTTGATGTTATTTTTATAATTTAATTATATTTAATATTTTATGCCAATATGTGCTTCTGTCACTTCCATTCCCTTCTAATTATGATTTCATATATTGTCAAGCATTATTATTTGTTTGGTTGTATTTTAAGTTTAGTAGGTGCTCAGGATGAAAATTTAAAAAATATAATCATATATTAACTGGTTTGAAGAAAAAATATTTAGATAATTAGATATTAATATAGGCTACTAAACTTCTGCCTATGAGCTGAGAAAACACTGAAAAAAAGAAACTACTGTTTTAATGTATCAATAAAATTAAAGTTACTGATAACAGTCCATTATTACTGATTTTGGTATTACTTTGGTTTGAAATATTCAGTAAAAAGTATTTAAAGGGATGACTAATTATTTTAAGTTGAATCTTATCTTAATTACTCTTAGTATTTAATGTAGTAGCTCTTAGAATACTGAAATAGATTTTTTATTCTTACAATTACTAAAGGAACTTCTATTCTCTATTTAATCTGAAGATAAATATTTGTCAAGTCAGGTTTGATTTATTGGTGCTTATTGTTATTAATCGAACCTGGTTCTTTTTGGTTCATAGTTTTTTCTTTAAATTTTCTGACTTGTCAAGATTCAAACTTCACTGGATTCATTTTACTCTATTATTTAGATTTAAAGAATTGATTAAGATTGAACTTTGATTTGTATTATGAATAAAAAGAAATCAAAGAACTTGTAGATATTTTTTGTTTAGTTAAAGATAAATATGAGGCGGTTATAAGACCAAAGGATACTTTTTAAAAAAAAACTAAAATCTTAAATAATGCTTTTATCGTTGTAAAAGAAATGAAAATATCTTAAAATTGACCTAGTGATATTTTTAAAAATTAAATTGAGAGTTTATTACCTAATTATTTTCTTATATTCATTTCTTTGCCATTAAATAAGAAACTTGATTGTTCACCAATCAGAGACTATGTATTTGTTATAAAAGTAATATACCTGTTATCTGTTAAACCTTTGGTGACCCCTACCAGTAAGTGGTATAGGTCTAGAATCTGTTACAGGGTTTGTTCATTCCTCAAGTGAGGAGGAGTTGAAAGCTGTGATTTACCTAAAGTATTCATAACTTTAACAATCAATAAGGCCAAACCATTCCTTATAAGATAATAATATCCTGGTCTTATTAATGTCTATCAGTATACTCTTTACAGAGCTTTATATATATAATCAACGTAGAGATTGTCATTTTCATTCAATCAGAATTAAATAATACAAATAGTTTTTTTTTGTTATTAAATTATAATAAAAAGTATTCTATTTGTATGCTAACATAATAATAATACATTATTTATTTATTCTGGGATATGTCTCTTTAGAATAATACTAAAAAGATAGAACTACAAAGTAGGTGGGCTTTAGAGCTTTAGAGTAACATATAAAAGAAGGAAATAATTAATAGATAATAAAAAAATGACTAACCATAATAAAGTAACTTGTGTTTTTAAAATAAATAATAATAATAAATTTATGGTATTAACTAATTAAAATATTATAAAATATTATTAATACTAATAAAAGTATATGCTTATACAGAATTAATACAACAGTTTTTAGAAAGTCTGATTGTAAGTAAGGAACATTTATTGTTATTCTATTGGGACTGGTTAGACAATAAATGATGGAATAAGCAGGATTTAAGGTGGGAGGGTAGCAGAGGATTGAAGGAGAAATCGAATTTTTAGGGAAGAGGATCAGATAAGGAATGATCTACCAAAAGCAGTGGTTCGGTGGGCCTTTTTATATAAGTCCGAAGACCTGGAATGGATATTGTGGGAATGAACAAATGATTTGAGAGGAGAAGATGGTTGGGGTTGCGGTCAGCAGAAAAAAACACAAATAAACAAAAGAATTGTTTATTTTTATTATTATTATATTGCTTATTTATTTTGGCACAAATAAATAATTCTTTTGATTATTTGTTTTTTTCTGCTACCCGCACCTCCCGACCATCTTCTCTTATATATCGAGGGTCAACTATCTTCACCTCATTAACAAATGATTTGAATTGGAGATCTGAGATGGACGATGGACGGTGGGATTGGATAACTTGTCAGAGCAAAGATGCTCAGAATTATTTTCGATAATAGGAAGTTTAATGCCACTTTCAGCCCCATAAAATTGGAAGATGTCGACGTCCCTGGTGATCTCGAAAATGAATCTTATAAGAAAGTTTATTAATTGTTTTATATATGTATTTATTATGTAATATATGTGCTTATCGTCTAAGATAGGTATTAAACATCATCATAATCTGTTTCTATTTACCACATTGTTGAGTTCCTCCTTATACAGCCCTGTGCTCTACCAATCTTCTTTGGTCTCCCAGCTTAATGTCTTCTAAAGGCTTCTTTAATACTCTGCTCCCATGTAATTCTGGACCTACCTTTAGGATGCATTCATTCTTCTTTGGCCTTATAAACCTATCTTGCAAGACAATTGTTTGGCATTCTAAGGAGATGGCCAAAGCCATCTTTTTGTTGGGAATCCACTCTTATAAAGTTTGTTTAAGGTTCAAACTGAGACTTGACCTTATTGCAGTGTTCCTAATCCTGTGCGGTCTGCTTCTGCCTTCCACCTTTCTGAGATATCATATTTTTAATGCCTAGAAGACATTTCTATGTTTTATTATTGTCCAAGATTCAGAGGAATATTAAATCGTGGCATTAAGGTGGAATTGTATACCTAGAATTCGTTCTCCTTCCTCACCTCATTTCTGTGAAACTTTTATTATTTTGGCCCTAAGATACTTGTCTGTAATAATCATCCTGTTTAAGTCTGATCCCATTAATTCTGAGAATGCTCATTGTTCTCTTGTTCTTTGCTGATCTATATTTATTTTTTGTTTTTGGCATTAATTTTCATATTTACAGTTAGCAATGCCTGTTGGAGAATATTTAGGTTGTACTGTTGATCTCTGTCATTATTTGTTAATACAGCCATGCCTTCTGCAATCCAAACAAGGGTATAATTATTTGGTCTTAAATTGCAAAATCCCAGGTGAAAACGTTTTAGTGTATCTTATTATTTGAAGGAGATGATCTGGATTGCAGGAAAAAAAATAGTTTTAAATTATTATTGTTATATGTACATGACTTACCGGACGTGAATTAGAAGATGGTCTGGGTTTTGTATTAGTTAAATATTTTATTATTTTACAGCTATAATTGGCGATATGTTCGATTTTTTTTTAGCTTTATTTGGTTTTTATTAATTTAAAAAATCAACTCAGTTTTTATTTGTCTCATGAATGAATTATCTCTGAGAGTTAAACTTTTTGTGTAGTCTTTAATATAATAAATAACAGATAAATTTAGTATTAGCTGTTTGTAAAAGGACATGCTGAATATAAATCAACTTTAGATGTAATAAATAAATAATATTCAATGTAAGAACCTTACTTCATACCTTCTTACACTAAGAACTTTGCTTCTTAAATTTATGTTCATTAATTGAGGTAGCTTATCTAAGGTACTAATTTACTGAAGTCATTGGTACATAAATATATTCACATATCTTATATTATTATATAGCTTATTATGTATGGTTATTGAATCTAATTTTATTAATTATCTTTTTACATACTTAATGCTTGTGATAATCTTACAGGGCTTTGGCCGATACAGATGCTGATGGAAAAATGAACATAAATGAATTTAGTATTGCTTGTAAACTTATTAATTTAAAATTAAGAGGGTTTGATCTTCCAAAGGCTCTACCACCTGCACTTAAAAGTCTTGTTGAACATCCTCGTAAGTGTATAATGCCTCATTTAAATTTAGTTCCTAATAAAATTATATTTTTACAAATATTTTCTCTTTCTTTTATTTCATTAATGTAAAATTTTGTTATAATGGACTTTCTTTTCCCCCTGTTTGCCCATATCCTGCCACTCACTAATTATTTTAGGACTGTTATCCTCTTACCAAGTAGTTCATAGCTAGATTTTAATTTGATTCAATACTTCTTTTGACATATTTATCTTATTAATTATATTATATTTTCTTTTAAAAAAACATATTGAGTTTTCAAACAAACTGGGTTTGTGCAACTAATTCTCTAAAAATATCCAAGGTAACTATGTGTTTTATTTTAATTACCTCAAAAGATTTTTATTATGTAGGTTTTAAATTTTGTAAAATTTTTGAAGTATACACATGTTGTGTTTTCCTAAAAAAAAAAAAAAAAAAAATAATAAAATAACATTAGTTGTGATTTTTATGCAGAGCTATTAATGTTTACTGAAAGTCAGATGGAAAGTACTATAAAATCATCAGGGAGATCAAAATCTGGTTCAGCTACACTGTCACTCTTTCCAAGTTTTTTTAGACAATATTTTTCATTTCATTTTTGTAATTACTCTATTGTCATTATTTTATGTACTTTTATTTTCCCCTGAAACAAAATGGCATATATGCCTACAAAAAATATATATTTATAAGTACAATAGAAAATATATGTATATATTTATTTTATTATTAAACATATAAAAATACCAAGAGTGAAATAAATTATAAGGATTATTACTGTATAATTTAAATATTAGCTCTAACAGTAAAAAGGTTTCCTCCCTCTGGTCTGAAGCATACTGACCAGTAATTGATTATATTACTGTTAGGTTCTTGCTTTCCTGCAGTTGGTTGAAAGTTATGTTGAAAAGAATGGTTCTGTTTAAAATTGTATATTTACATGGTTTCACACTCAGACTAAACTTGTCCTCACTTTTGTTTAAATTTTTAAAAAATCCATGAAAAATGTGTACTTTTAGTACACATAGTTTTTACAAAACTACTTTTAGATTAAATATATATATATATATTTTTTAAAGTTATTTAAATTAAATGAAATTAAAAAAAAACTTGCATAAATCTAGTGAAATTTTGTCTTAATCATCACTAGTGCATCCTACTAGAAACATTTTGAAAGCATTCTCAAAGTTTAAAAAAATTACATCCGTATCCAAAAAATAAAGATGATTGAGACGAGATGTCACTAGATTGATGCAATTTTTTTTTTTAAGTAGCATCGATACAAATTTTCTTTTTTAACAATATACAGATTTTTTGGGCTTATGTATTTACACAGCTTTGAGCAGTGATATGCATTTCAGTTCGAACATAAATTTTTCATGTTCGATAAAAATTATAATTACAATCAAACTAATTATGATGCAACATTTTATTGTTTTTACTTGGATGTGAACATGAAATTTTCAAATGAAATGTATTAAGGACCTTGTATTGTCTATTTTTTTATTTTTAAATTATATGTTTCTTGAAATGTACAATCTCAAATTTAAAGGGCGGGGAGGCAGTTTGAATGTAAAATACATAATGAATACTTTTTATTTAAAATAAATTTTCTTCCTAGTATTTATATATCCATTTCATTTATGTACTTGTAACTGTCACCAAAATTAATGGTTTAGTGCACAGAGTTAGTTCTGGAATCATGAGTTTGTACTTTCGAATCTTATGGTTTTTGGTTATTATAAAGGAATGAAAAATTGTAATGGGAAATCAAATTGATGTTTGTGTCTGGAGTTGAGGGGCTCGATAATAAAGGGTTTCAAATGCACTTAATTTGCACCTTTTTGGTTGTGACATTATTAAAATTGTCTATTTAGAGGAGGATCCAGAGTAATTTCTGTTGAGAGATGAATTTCACTGTAATAGTTCATAAAGATGAAATTAAAAAAGTAATAAAAATTGCAATATACTATATTATTCCTGCCCATGATTCCTGCTGCTAGTGATTTTAATTTCTAAAAATGACTCTTTATTTTTGTTTCAGCTCCTTCAGTGCAGTCAAAGCCGCCTATTCCACCACTCCCAAATTCAGGTTTATTGATGATGGCCAATGAACCTCCCTCAAGCCAGCCTTCTGCCCTGGCAAAAGCCATCTCTCCCCCTTCAGGAAGGCCCTCTCCTGTCACTTCACCACCGTTGGTCGGTGGTCCTCCTCCCAAACCACCACAACCATTGCTGCCCCCTCAACCTGCTACTCAAATCCAACCTCTGATCTCAACACAACCACAACTTCCAATAATGCAGGCTAAACCCCCTCAAACGATCATTCCATCTCAACTCCCCCTTCAGACAGCGCCTCTAATTCCCGGAATTCCTGTGGTACCAAGCCAGCCGGGCATGACACCTATGCCTATTCCTAGTCAACCAGGGATGACGCCTATGCCGCCAGTAGGTTCGGCAGGACTCGCATCTGTCATGCAACCTGGTATTCCACCTGTTGCATCTATTCCATCAGTTCCTTCTGTTGGAATGGCTCCTTTACCACCTGCAGTAAACCAGGTAGGCATATCTGGCATGCCTGCATCTCTAGCAAGCCAAAGCAGTATTCCAGCAGTGTCATCTACAATTCAGTCAGGTTTTGGGTCCCTGGCTGGTCAGCCATCATTAACGACTAGTCAAATAGGAATCTCGTCGGCTATGGTTCCACCTACTTCTCTCAGTGGCCTCACAACTACGCAGTCAAGTCCACCAACACAGCCAACACCTCCAACTCCTCCCATAGCAGTGACAACTACCCAATCTTCAATTGAGAGGGTTTTGTCCCTTGATTCACCGTAAGTGATCCTAATTTGATACTTCAGTACATTAATTAGCATTTATCCTCTAGTATCCTATATTATTCTTATGTGATATATCGTTTTTATTTCAAATGAATAGTTTGTTATCACTTATTGATTCTTTATTTGTAAAGAATTAAAGTATATCTTGCAATATGAAAGTAGGAACATTTATTCCATGAGACTGGGGGGAAAAACAGTTATTTCACCCCAATTTTTTATTACTTTAATGAAAACTATGTATAGTCACTAAGCAAAATAGATGAGTCTGCCAACCGAATAATATGGAAAGATGGTGGGAATAATAGATGATAGGTTTCAAAACATAAAAAATAAATTAATTTTTCATTCAGAGCTCCATATCTTTAAAACTATCTACAGTACTAAAAAGCCTAATAAAGTGTCATTTAAAGTATAGTAAATTTCCTAGTTCAATAGTAGTAGTACTGTTCAATAGTTCCTGATATACACTTTTTGTAAAAAGTACCATTTCATTACAAAAAATCAATTGTTAGTGACTTCATTTCAGAAAAACTATATCTCAGAATTAATGTCTTGTACAGATGTCTATTAGTACTCAAATTAAAGCTAGTTTAATGTATTATTAATTAGTATATTATGTAGGAGTAGTAGTTTTTGTAATATTTACCAAAATATTGATTTATAGGCTCATATTTTAGAGACTTTACTCTGCTTTAAATAATGTGCTATGAAGTTTTTTTTAGTGTTTTAAGAATATGGCCCTTCGAATGGAAAATGTACGAAAATTTATGTTTTTGGAATAAAATAAACTTCTGGGGGTGCATCTCTAATGCTTCAATATTTACTTTTTAATGGCATTTACTGTATCTCTTCTATAGTCTTGGTAGAATCTGAACTATTTTCTGAAAGGATTTTATGCAAAAGTTTTTTTTTATTTAAAAGAACTTAAAAAGAAATTTTTCATATCTTCTGAAACAACCGCCATTTTTTATTCCCTCTATCATAGTTGGCAGAGTCATCAATTTTGACATTTAACTTTATGTGGTTTCCATTAAAGTAATCCAAGATTGAGGAGAAAGAACAGTATTTTTCTCCTCTCGGGCTCTTGAATTATTTTTTTGATAGTTTTTTGTATGTTATAGTTTTATATCTATGCCAGAGAATATTAGATGTTGAAGATTTAAATTATATTAAAAAAATAAAATTGATTTATCCATTCATTATATTTATTTGTTTTAATGTGATAATCAATGGGGTTCTTGCTAATAACTTTTTTATAGATTTTCTCATGCTATTCTTTCTTTACCTTAGGAGGAATCTTCTATACTATTACGAGACCTCAAGGCGGTGAGATCTTGTTATTTTCATTCATCACTTACGTGTCAAACTGCTTATTATTATTAATATTTAACCATTTTCATTTTTTGCTACTGTATTGGAGTAAAGCGTTAATTAATTTTTACAATATATCATTCTTGTGTTAAATGGAAAAATTAGTTTTACTTCTTTTGAAATTAGTGATTTTAATACTTCTTGTGGGAGGAAAAATTTTTTTGGGTTTAATGGTCTCAAAATAATAACATATCTATACTTTTCATTATATGATCTACATTTTAGTGAAATCTTGGAATCTAGCCTACCGTATTAAGGGATCTTAGTGCTACTTTGCATGTTTAGGTACAGTTACTCAAAATTATCAAATTGTACTTAAAGCATACTTAGTCAAATTTTTCTAATGATTGTATAATTTATCAAAAATATAGTGAGCTGTTAATGGTTAACCGCAGATTAATATGTGGAGAAGATGGTCGGGGGGTGCGGTCAGCAAATAAACAAAAAATTATTTATTTGTGCTGATGTTTCAACCTGAATTTCAGGTCTTTTGTTGAGTTTAACCAGATTCTCTGCCTTAATTCCTTGATGAAGACCTGAAATTAAAGTCAAAACTTCGACACAAAAAAATAATTTTTTGTTTATTAGCTGACCGCACCCTCCGACCATCTTTTCCACAGATTAAAAATATAACTGATCACATTGGCATATAGAAGTATTCACAAAAGACAAGGAAAATGTCTTCATCTGACAAAATTCATTTTCAGCATCAGTATATTAAATATTATTACAATTTTTTGTCAGAGGAATTTTTAAATGTCATTTTTCATAAAAAGAAAAGAAAAGTTGAATATTGATGCCTAAGATTTTTTTTGTTCGGAGAGGAGAGTGGGAACGCTTTACTTCTTCACGGTTTGCTCTGTAAGAATATGAGCTTTGCTACATCTACATGCAATTCAACCCAGTTGTTATGTCTACATTTAATCATTTAAAAGACAATGGATTCATTATTTCGACAGCTGATGATGAAAGCTTTAATACTGCAATCATACTTATAATTTCTGCTTATTTTATTTTACTTCTTTAATTATTTGTGTTATTTATTTTTGAAATTTTTCTCATAATTTTTGTATATACAGCTTTTGTTTGTGATTTAAACTTTTATATGCTTTTTTAAGATTAAATTTAATTTCGCTCATTGGTTTTGAAAGCTCTGCAATTTTTTCGTATCTTTTTGTATCATTGATTGTATTTAATAAGAGTTGATATGAATTATTTTCTGGAGTATCATTTGATTTTTGTCAGTTGTTTGTCTACGAAGCTATCAATGGTTGGCTTATATTACATCTTTTTATGTGGTTAATTAAGTCCATTTCATTAATTTGTGGTTGTATCACTTAAAATGTTGATAGAAAAAGTTTGATTCCAACACGAGCCAAAACTATCTTCAAACTGATAGCGTATGAAGAGTACAGGATTTGAAATGGTACTAATTGTTTTAAATCTTGTATTTCCCACATGTATTTGTCAGTTTGAAAATAGTTTTGACTTGTGTTACCTGTCAAAGACTAAGTATATCCAATTAGAAGGAAGAGAACAAAAATAGGACTATTTCGAAGCTTACCAATTAAGGTTCAAATGCGTGAACAGCTTGTTTATTTAGGAACAGAAATATACATGAGAATAAGTTAATACCAAGTTTACAAAAAGAATCAATGCAACTGTAGTTTATAAGAAGCAGTTTTGGAGCATGTCCTTCCCTCAGGAGAAAAGGTGGTACTATATAACACTTGCTAAACCTCTGATGACAGAGGCTGGCTGATCAGAAAAGATTCTAGTATTTGGGAAGAAAATCTTGTGGAAAGTTCTTTGGATTCATAGCCAACTATCAAGAAGACTCAGTAACTGAGAACTGTACAACTTCCTGTATAATCTGAATGTTGTTAAAGCAATAATTATTAATTTTAGAAATAAATACTCAAGCAGTGGATAAAGAGTGGCTTCAAAAAAACTAATCAAATGGTTTTTTTTTCCAGCCTAGACTCCCATTGGAGTTCTATACTGCCTAACCATGCATGGTTGGGGGTCAATTTTTTTCATTTTGTGGGACCGCCACTCAATGAAAAAGTCAGCGTCCCAGGCCGGATCCGTACCGGCACTGCCAATAGACATCAAATTTGTAAGACTGTGTCTTAACCACTGAGCTATGGGCGGCCCCCAAATGTTCTTTTACATCAGAACTAAATTAATATCTAATTCTAAAATACTCCTTAGAACACCGTGCTATTTTATCTGAAAAAAAAAAAATGAAAATGGTTTACTCCATAAAATAAATACATGTATCCTGGGCAAAAGTAAATAAAAATTAAGGGTGTTCTGGGTTCGGTCAGTGTATCTCTTTTACTTAAAATCCTCCTAGACTTCCTACCTGCTAGAACTGTCCTAATTTCCTAAATATCCTAGAACCCTTCCCAATTTTCCAAATTGATTATTTTGTGCCTGATACAGTCAACAGGCATAGGGCATTGGAGTTATGGGCATAGCCCAGACTTGTGAGTTGTTGCACCAGATGATAATGTTCATTTGAAATTTCTGTTTTCATAAATAACATTAGTATAATGTTGTTGTATATGAATGGATACAATCTAATTTTATTGCTGCAGTGTTTCTTCTACAGACATAGAACACCAGGAAAAGCCAGGGAATTTCATTATGAAGTTTTTCTTCAAGCTCATCAGAATGTTTAAAAGTAAAATTTTTTAAAAATTCTTTGCTAAAAATGAAGAAGTAGAATAAAAGTTACTAAATTAAAAAAAAAAAATGATGAGGCTATGGTGGCTGAGAATGTTAAAACATTATTTTAGCAACCTCAAGTCAGAAGCAATGCTCAAACAAATCTGACCTGGGCGGGTTGAAATCTATTTGTGGTGGACCCAGAATATGTACTTTGACCTTTCCACTCGACCTAGAATAAATTGGTAACCAGTAGGATAACCTCCATAAATGGCCAGGTAGGGGAAAGAATACATTAAAAAAGTTTTTTCTTTTCTAAACTTTTTTTTTGGGCCCTCCGTAGCTCAGTTGGTTAGGCCTAGGTCTATCATTCTGAGATCTGCAGGCGGTGCCGGTTCGAATCTGGCCAGGGGGGCGTTGACTTTTTTCTTTAAGTGACTGTCCCACAAAATGAAAAACTTGACCCCCTCCATGGTTAGAATAGGTTGGTCACCTGTAGATAACCAGGCAAACATCACCTTCATTGTGGATTGCTTTAAAAAAAAAAAACTTTTTTTCTTTCTATTTCCAATCTGTTCTTGCAAGTCGTGAGTCCAAAATGGTTGAATTTAGAATTATTTTAGTTTTTCTCATGAATATGAACAAAAATAAATTAGTCATATTTTCTACTCGATATTGTATCATTTGCTAGTTAGATACTATTTTTTAAAAACCCATGTCAAATATGGTTACAATTTAATTGTTCAAACGTTTTTATAAAGAGTTGAAAGTTAATATGGTTTCATACGTTTGCCAACAATATTTTATATGTTCATTTTCATAAAAGAAATTCATTTAAGATAATTAGCTACTAAGAATTATTAGTTATATTTTGGTTTGAACTTCTATGTTGGTATTTAATTGAGTTTAAAATCTTATTTTTAAATGTAAATGTTGAATACTAGTTTATATTTGTCTGTTATTTTTATAGACTTGGAAGTAGTTCGCCTTTGGTAGAATGGGCCGTTCCTCAAGCTTCTAAGTTAAAATACACTCAGTTATTCAATACAACGGACAAAGCACGGTCTGGGTACCTTACTGGACCCCAGGCAAGGACTATATTGTTAGCTTCCAAGTTACCGCAACCAGTGCTTGCACAAATATGGTAATATAACAATACCCCTCTAAATACATTTATTATTCTATTGACCAGTTTATTACTTTAGACCTAGATTTACTTTATTTAGATTTTAAGCTTCTTCTGTGGGTTGTCATATTGGCTATTCTAACTTTCTTTTCTCGAGCATGATATATTTACATTCATCCTGATATTTCATCGATACTTTCTAGGAAATTACTTCAGGTTTAGGCTCCACTAAGAAGTCTCTCAAAAGGAGAGGATGAACTATCAGAGAAATTTCTCTTTTCTTTGGAAAGAATACTATAAAGTACCCAAAATATCTCAATAGAGACACACAGATAGCTTTTATTGTATAAATTCCTGTATTGATTCATGCCATTTTTACAATTTACAATTGACCATTGGTGTAGACTATCTTTTGCTGTCTAAACCTATCTTCTGATCTATGTCACTTTATGCATATTGTTAAGTAGCTTTAGGCTTACTTTTTATTTCTTGATGATTTTATCATTTGGTTTATTTTACACACTGATTCCATTTTCCATGTTCGGATTCTTATCAGTCAAGTTGTAACAAGTAAAAAATATATCAATGACAATATAATTAATTTCTTTTGATTTTATATTGTAAAAATTTTTGTTTTAATTCTTACTATAAAAATGATTTAAAATTTAAAGTAAAAACAAACACTGTAAACTCTCTTAACAGGCATTCTGTTCATTTTTACACTTTTTTACCTTATCTCCTCAAGATAATTATAAAATAAACCTTTACGACTTCAGCACATAAAAGATGTTGGGTTCTGTTGTTGAAAGGGCATACTATTTCTTGATCAACTATTATACATGGATGGTTAGCATCTGTATTCACTCACAAGGTTTTAACTACAATACAGTGAAGGTCCGTATGTGCCCTGGAATCAGTTCACTGCTGATATACAGAAATTAAATTTTCTATCCACCATCAGATAGTTCTAACGGCCTAGTGGCCTTATCCACTCCCAAACAGATAAATATATTTCAAAATTTTGTTCACAATAATTTTTTTTTTCATTTTCATTAATTAATACTATCATAATTATTTTATTAAAACTAAAGTAAATAAGTACTTAATTATTTATTAATCAATAATTTAACATAAAAATTTGATAATACACAAAATTTATAATAAATTTCACTGTAATTCAATATGGTAATCACTCTGAAT
The DNA here is from genome assembly GCF_000696795.3 of Halyomorpha halys. Classification (NCBI taxonomy): domain Eukaryota; kingdom Metazoa; phylum Arthropoda; class Insecta; order Hemiptera; family Pentatomidae; genus Halyomorpha; species Halyomorpha halys. Next base: position 621,975 of record NW_027105226.1, read on the forward strand.
ACTACGTACTGAAATGCTTAGAGTGAAGATTTAAAGGGTCCCAGTGATAATGACCACTCCATTGTTGTTGCATTTTAACTGACAAGTTGGGATTTATGGCCAAGTGTAACACATATTTCATAATATATATAGAACAGCATATAACCATTTCAATGTAACGATTACTATAACTATAGAGAATTAATGGAATATAAGCAGTATATCTTCAATTACAAGAATATTTGATGATTTAATCTCTCTTTAAATTATTTAGAGATATTTAAGAACCATGCAAATAATCATAACTCTAGTGGTCAGCTTTACACCAAATGAAAATATTATAATCAAATTCATAAATTTTATTTTATTTTGGATAATTATTGGTTTGTATTGATATACAGGGCTTTGGCCGATACCGATGCAGATGGAAGACTGTCTTGTGAAGAATTCGTTTTAGCTCTACACTTATGCGATTTGGCTAGAGCTGGTGAAACTCTTCCGACAAGTTTACCCCCAAACCTGGTCCCGCCTACTCTTCGTAGAGTTAGGAATAACAGCCTTACTTCTTCTGAGCAGGGTGATTTAAGCGCAACTGGCATCAATCAAGGTAATTAACATATTGATTATTAAATAATAAACTTGATGAAACATCTCCTTGTGTTTGCCTGTATAATGTATTGGGCTTAGATTTTTATAAGCAATAGCTATGTCCCTCAGTTTCACCCACATTAAATTTACATTGTACATGCTTTTTTCATTCATACGATAAATACTAGACCAAGTCTATCTAATAACTGAATAAAACCTAGAATTCATGTGGGAGGATAGCAAAAAAAAACAATCATAAAAAAAAACTGACTTGAGACAGTATCAGTTTGATGGCTGTTTTAATGAGAGGGAAATAAACAAAATATAGTATTTATTTCAATTCTTTTCAGTTAAAACGTAGAAAACAGAAACTAAAAAAATATTGCGACTAAATATGAAACAAGGATGTGGTATGCTATTAGGATAATTGACATGAATCATTAATAATTGACACTGTGCAATAATATTTATGATAATCATAAAATTAGTATGTTCCTCACCTTCCTAGTTATTTTTATCAGCTCACTTGTTTACTCAAAGATCAAGTATTAAACCGCCATTAGCAATGAGCTCTTTCAGTCTTCCCCATCCAAGGCATCAATTTTAAATTAACAAATCAAATAAATCAGAACTTTTTTTTAAAATTATGAATTTAAACTAGGGGCTGAAACAATTGTTAAATTTTAATTGAAAACGAATAAATATAACTTGTATTTTGTCAGAATCGTTATAAAATAAAATGTAATTAATATTAACAAAAGACATCTTAATAGTCTCAACACTTCTTTATTAGATCATATTTCATGTCTATTTTTTTTACCAACCTGGTCATCATCAAGGACAATCTATTAAAATAACAGCTTTTATTATAACTTGTTATTACAAGTATCAAACATGTTATTAATTAAAGGAGATTTATTGCAAGATTGTTAATTGAATGTATGAAAGGAAGGTGGTCTGGATGTGGTAAAGAAAACTCAAATAGTTATTAACTATTTAATGTGAACCAATGTTTTGCCCAGTTGTTCAATCACTGCAGTCTGAAATGTATCATAATCTGCAGTGATTGATTTGTATAAAAAAATTACTGGTTCTGGATGTTACTGTAGTAGACTGTATTGAGTGGTTTTAATATAATGAGGCAAGGTTGATAATGACATCACTGTATTATTGTATAATTATTACACTTGACGATGTGCGTTTAACCAAATGTGGTAACAATTTGTTTAGTTTCGTTAGTTATTAATTTTGATTATGGATTACATAGATTAATGGATAAGATTACAATTACTTGATGGTTTGTGAGATATTGAGATCTGTGAAGCTTGCAGACTAGTTCTTTTCTTGTGTTCTGCTCTCCAATCCTGATTTTGTTCCCAGCCTGGCTGAATTGATTAAACTATTCACTCATCCTAAGGAATAGTTGACTGCTCGTTGCCCTAGACAGCCTGTGTTCACTTGTCTGTGGTACCTGTTCACTCATCCTGAGGAATAGTTGACTGCTAGTTGCCTTAGACAGCCTGTGTTCACTTGTCTGTGGTACCTGGTCACTCATCCTGAGGAATAACCTGGTCACTCATCCTGAGGAATAGTTGACTGGTAGTTGCCCTAGACAGCCTGTGTTCACTTGTCTGTGGTACCTGGTCACTCATCCTGAGGAATAGTTGACTGCTAGTTGCCCTAGACAGCCTGTGTTCACTTGTCTGTGGTACCTGGTCACTCATCCTGAGGAATAGTTGACTGCTAGTTGAAGGAATAGTTGACTGCTAGTTGCCCTAGACAGCCTGTGTTCACTTGTCTGTGGTACCTGGTCACTCATCCTGAGGAATAGTTGACTGCTAGTTGCCCTAGACAGCCTGTGTTCACTTGTCTGTGGTACCTGTTCACTCTTCCGGGGTACTGCTCTCTGCTTCATTTGTTTACCACTTGATGGCAGCATTTTAAGCTGCCATTCATTATGTTTAAAGTTCTTCCTTAAACAAAATGCCCACCTAAATTAAGCTGGGCTAATTTATAATCAAACGAAGACTGAATACTGGCAAACAGGACATGGTTTTAATTTCATTACATGGTCAAGATTAGAGGCCTGTCGAAGGTACTGACCAGAATAAAACAACCAGTCTCAAACAAGATAAATATTCAAAATAAAAATTAATTTTTTGTTTTTTATAAATCTTCTATTTACAAAATTTATTCTTCGAACTTTAAAACTAATTTTAAAGTTTTATTGAACTTAAATTTTCCCTATTTCGGAATATATGTTGACCAGTAATAAAGATTGACCCCTTGTTTTACTGGAGACTATTTCAGAAAAAATCTCTCCCTATGTTCGGGCAAATTCGGTAAATTTTATTGAATTGGTTCTACCTAATAATAATTTATTTAATTATTGCTCATTACATATGTTTGCCATTTCAAAATTTTCATTTATTTATTCTTTTATTCATAGTTTCCTTTGAAGACAAGAGGAAAGAAAATTTTGAGAAAGGTCAGGCTGAACTTGACAGGAGGAGAAAAGCACTGCTAGAAATCCAAAGAAAGGAACAAGAAGAAAGAGAAAGGAAGGAGAGGGAAGAGCGGGAAAAACAGGAAAAAATTAGGTAAGTATTTTTAAATAACTAACTCAATATAGTGTGCCTAGAATTTAAGGATACACTGTTTTATTTCATTTTAATGCTATTTATTATTATAATAAACTATTATATTTTTTGCTTCTTCAACATTGAAGGTAGTCCTCGAAATCGAAACTGTAGCTCTGATTTTACATTTACATTAAGGAGGTAATTCTGTTTTATGTCTGTCTGTTACATTAATGTTTTGAGCATAACACCTACTAAAGTTAATCTGATATTGATAAAATTTTGAAGAATTGTTCAGATGGTCCCATAGCAATAGTATAGAAGCCTGAAGCAGCCCATAGACCACATATCTGCACACAATTTTAAGAATTAGTTTCTATCACACTTAACAGAGAAACACATCTGTGATGGTTCAAAAATTTTTACTAATTAGCTAATTAAAAGGTTTTTTTCCTATAACTCCTAAATGTTACCTTGAAAAAAATGTATGGTATAAGAAATTAAACGGTATTATATTCTAAATCGATTGAGTGCTATAACTTATAAATTTTTTCAAGTATTATGTTGTAAACTGTTAACCAAAAAGTTAATTTTTTTTCAGATTTTACCTCAAATTGAGGTATAGTAAGTAGTACTACATATGAATTTAAACTTAATTCAGAAACACATTTCTGACAGTCCGGAAACAGTTACTTAGAAAGTAGTTTGAAAAAAGTAACAAATTAGAAATTTCCGGTTTTATTATCAGTTTTTCTCTTATAAATACTAAGCAGTTGTCAAATGAACAAGTTATAATAAAGCACATAATATTATGCCTCAAATGAGTACCATTATGTAATAATTCGGTAAAGTGGTGTGGTTGCAAACTACCTCTTCTGCTTGTGTATGAACTTCAACAGACCACTTATTGGAGCCCCAGGAACCACTAGAGTAGGTTGTTTATGACCTAATGGCTTGGCCGAATTCTTATTTGATAATACTTATTTAACATTTAATTTAATGATCTTTAATTTGTTCTGTTACAATTTTTTACTAGAATAAACTTTTTAAATAAAAGAAGATAGTCAGGGTTGCGGTATAAAAAAGAACATGTAGTTTATAACTATTTTAAACAGGCTGTTCAACCTTTCGCTTTGAACAGCCCTGATGAAGCCCTGCAAAGTGGGACGAAACGTTGGACATTAAAATAGTTATAAACTATTGGTTCTTTTTTTGACCGCAACCCTGACTATCTTCTTATATTTAAGTTTTACGGTCATACATATATAAATAAACTTTTTAGCATTTACAAGTAAAAATATGAAAGAAAAATGTAAAATTTCTAATTTGTTACTTTATGAAACCAATTAACTATTTAGTAGTGGTTTTAGGACTGCCAGAAATTCATTCCTACTTAAAGTTCAGATTCATATGTAGTACTATACCTGGGTTTTAGATAAAATTTGTTTTTTGGTATATGGTGGTTTAGTGTTTATAACATTATATTTAACTGAATTAATATTGTTATGGTATCTATATATGTGTGTGTGTGTGTATATATATTTATATACACACATATTGTTTTGTATTAAATGCAAAATTTATAGAAACTAATTTTTTTAATTATTTCAAGATTTATGCTCTATAAGTTGGATTTTATGTATCAGGCACCTGTGATACAATCTCATTTAATTGTATTCTTTACTTTTATTTATGTATTCTTTACTTTTATTTATCACAACAAACTTTGATTGAGTCTCGTAAGTGTGATCAACAGCAGCTCATGATGGCTGTTTAGTAGAGTTTAATACTGTATACAGTAAGTGGATTAGTAAAATACAGAAATGAAATATTGGAAGTAGTTTAAAAAACCATTACCATTCAACCTACTTCCAACAATCTGTAAATTCCAGCAACAGCCCCATATATAGAACTATCTCAAGCTTCAATATTTCCTGCCCAGAAACCTATTTGATGTTTAAGGCCATCATAAAAATACCAATTTAAGTTCTGTTGTTAGTCGAGAATTTCAAATCCAAAGTTTATTAAACTTTATAAAAAAAATTGTCTTCTTATGCTCAAGAAAACTGTACCTTTTGTAATCTACTCGTTTCTTGCTGCTTGTCCATAAAAAACAGGATGTAATTCGAACCGACAGCATAGAAAAACTAAACAAGATTTATTGTTTATAATAAGAGCACGAAATTCCCTGGAATCTTTTTTTAACAGTAATGACCCTCCTTGCACCAGTGAAGTGTTATGAATAAGATTAATTATTAGTTATAAGACTCCCTAGTTCAGTTAATTGTTTTTAGTGTTGTTTCAGTTAATAGTTTTTCTTTTTTTTTATAATATTTTAATTTATTTTTATTATGCTTCAATTAGCATGTAGGTATTTCAGTGGCATACTTCACAATAGTACTTAGTACATGGAAACTAACTTGGCGAAAAATACAATTAAAGGTTCTCTCTTTTAGGGAAATTACAACTTTTCATTTAATTTTCCTATATAAATTAAAATATAAAATGTACTAATGCTTTACAGTTATTGTTCTTCTGATGCAAGTAAGAGGATAATTATGTTAAACTAGACTCATATGAGTGGAATAAATTAATCTACACTGATGTGATTTGTACAAAATTGTAAATCTTTAACAAATAAAGTTCTAGTTTAACAAATGTAAGGTAACTTAACTCTTAAGTTAATATTATTATAATTATTTACTGTTTTCATTTTTAGATTAGAACAAGAAAAGAAAAGACAAGAAGAATTCGAGAGACAGTTGGAAAAACAAAGAGAAATAGAAAAGGCCAAGGAAGAGGAAAGGAGACGAGCACAAGAGCAAAGAGAAGCTGCAAGGAAGTAAGTATTAGGATATATATATATATATATATATATA
>NW_027105226.1:628049-692149 GCF_000696795.3 Halyomorpha halys
GTTGGTAAATAATTAGTTGAAAACTTGTTTCTTTAATACACTTATGACCATCACCTTCAGGTCAATCATTTATATATATATATATATATCCAAATATCTTTGGAGATATCAGATTTATTGAAGAGAGTGCTATTGCTGGTAATAAGTGATGTGTACCAGTGGATCAAGGGGATAAAATAAACTAAGCATTCTAAGAAAAATTAAGCTCCTAATTCTTGATAATACAGTAGGAAACATGTGAATTTAATGTTATGCTATGTAGGTTTAGTTAGTAAAATTTTTAATACTAGTCCTATATCGTGTGATGTGTTGTCATTTTCACTTTCATTCTGATTTATTTCTTTGAAAACTGAAGTTTTTTGTTTAGCCTGTCTGTAAAAGTTTTAAGGAAACAGTTTTTGTTCTGATTAGCTCTCAATAGTAGCATTACTCGCTACTTCTCTTATATTAACTGAAGAGATGATTGGATGTAGAGTGGTTTTGAGACGTGGGATGTTAATGTTACATAACATAACTTTGTTTTGAATAAATTAATAAATAAATATGACTACTGATAGAAATATGATTTTCAGTGATTTATTTATTTTTTTCCCTCAATTTAAGCTCATGTAAAATAAGAGTTAGTTTAATCAAAACTATGGTATATTTTGGATCCAAGTTATAGGGTATTAGCTTTTTGACTTGGCAATCACAAAATTGCCTCTGGATATTATTATCATTTAGTTTTTGATACATTGATTTAATCCTAAATCTAACATTTTCTATTATATAATCAAATGTTTCAATCGATTATGACTTCCTCATTGAAACAGTTATAAATAGAGAAATAGATCGACACTTCATTAATTTGAATTATTTAATGTGTTTTAGAGAAATGGAGAGACAGAGACAACTTGAGTGGGAAAAACAACGGTTGCAAGAACTCCAAACACAAAGGCAAAAGCAACAGGAGCTAGTTCTAAGTTTAAAAGCCAAAAGTCAGGCTTTGACGATTGAACTTTCTCAAAAGGTAATAGTAACCCTCATTTATTAATAAATAATTCCCTTTTTTGAATAATCTTTCCTTGTAGTTGAATTATACATTTCATAGTTTCAAGTGATTAACTTAAGGATTTTTTTGTAATTTCAGTAATTTATATTTACACGAAAATATTTTTTTTTTATAAAATAATTAAAAAAAAAAAAGAAAAGAGTAGTTACTTACTTCTTAAGTGTCAGATACTTTGTATTTTATATCCATATCAGCATTTTCTTACTGGCATGGTGCAATATGATATTTTAATGCAAATTTTTGCTTTCAGGAGGATAAAGTGAAGGAATTGTCTAAACAAATTAGCGAAACAAGGTGTGGAGTTACATCTGTAAAATCAGTAATAGATGGAATGCGTGTTTCAAGGGATCAAAATTTAGCGGAATATAATCGCCTTAAAGCAGTTATAAAACAACGTAATGCCCAGACCTTGGCTTTAAGTCAACAGAAAGCTAAACTTGAAGCAGCCGGAAAGCTGGGAAAAGAGGAAAAAGAAAAAGAACAAGCAGCATTCGATGATAAAACATTGATTATTAAAAATTTAAAGGACAAACTAAAAGATATGGAAGAGCAGGTAACGATTTTGTTTGTTTGATTTTTATATTATGTTCTCTATTAACTATATAACAGAAAAAGTGTGTAAGGATTAACTAAAAAGCTAGTTAAAGGACACTGCTAACGTTAAAGCCATTTTGCCTGAAATCCCTGCTCGCCATCAATTACCCACTAAGGTGAAAAATATCCATAGATCAGTTAAAAATACCTGCATCGGCATCGCTGGTTTATACCTTTTCTAAAATTGGTGGTCTTTTTTTTGTTTTATTATTTATAAGTACGTAGTCATTTTTAGAACCAATTTTAAACATAGTGTACTATGAAAAAATCTTATAATGCTTTATGATCCTTTATTTTTTTTTTCTTTTATGATTAAATGTTTCTTCTTCTTCAAGTTCCAGCTTTATTGGGTACTCGTTTTCAATATAATTGATATCCGTCATTGCGTTAGTTTCTAATAGTTCTCTATAAAGTTCATTTGGAGAATTATTGATGATTTCAGTTTTCATATAAGTGGAATGGTTTTGACTAGGCCCATCTGGTTGGGGATATTTTTTATTCTTCTTGAATATGTTCAAAAAAGTAAAGATTTTCTTCTTTGGTTTTACAATATCAGAGTTTTCTTTTCCAGTGGAATTGCTAACCAAGCTTTGGTTTATATATTTCCTTTCTTTATTTTTGCCATTTTGATTTGAAGGATTTATAATTTCCGATGAATTATTGGATTCCTTATCAAAATATGTTTCAGCATTTCTTGTCATTTCACTATTAAGAGAGAAACTAGGTTTTATAAATGCTTTAACTTCCTCTGGTTCCACTTTATTCATGTTTGATGGATCAGCCATGAGGCTAACAAAGTTTGTTGCTATATTTTTGTCTATCGTTTTGAGATCTACCCTTCTCGATGAATTATCTACTCGTGTCCTAATGGTTGCTTGCTCCAGTGCATGGATTTTTCTATTTCTTTCTGGTACTAGTGAGCTGGATGCAATCTCTTCCTCTATTTTTATATTCCGCACTGGTGATGACAAACCGTTTTCTGGTTGCTTTGTGTTGATTATAGGTTGTGGAAATAATTGTTTTGGCCATAATTGTATATTCAACATACTTTTTATTTGTTGTTCAAGAGCAGGTTTGATTGTTATGTTTGGCTGGGATTGCAATGCTACAGTAAATTGAAACATTTGCTTGCTCTTCTCACTTTTTGGTTGTATTATTTCAAATGTCATTGGTTGAGACATTGTGGTATTAGATTTAGATTCTGGGTGATTTGGTGTCTTGCTAGGTTCAGGTATAGTGAATAAGTATTGTGCTTTACTTGTATATCGTGTACTTTCTTTGTTCCAATTGTTTCCATTTGTTGATCCTTTATTATCAGAAGTGTTCATAAACCATGGAGATGGATTAGGGATATGAATGGGCCCTTGTGGTTTAATGATTTTCATGTACCATAGTGGGCTAAAGGTAATCATGGGGCCCTTTGGGCTAGGGAGTTTCGTGGACCCTAGTTGGTATGAGATATTCATGGGCCATTGTAGGGTTGGGATTTTTGTGGACCCTTGTGGGTTAGGTATATTCATGGCTCCCTGTGGGTTAAGTGTTGCCATTGACCCTCGTGGATAAAAAGTATTATTGGGCCCTTGTGGGTTAGTGATTTCCAAGAGCACTTGTGGATGAAGGGTAGGGAACTTTATGGTTGACCCTTGTGGGTTAGGGAATTTTATGTTCCATTGTTGGTTAATTCTGTTATCGCTCATCGGTTCTGTTTGTCCAAAATCATAAATTTCAGTTGATCTTGAGTTACAAGGTTGAGTTACCTTTGAAGAACCAATTTCAGTTAACATTACATTACGACATTCAGTTGGTTCTGTATTGAAACGTTCAGTTAGTTGTGATTGACAGTTTTCAATTGATTTTGAAGTAGATGATTCATATTGTTCTGGTTCACAATGTTCAGTTGATTCTGAATATTTATTCTCATTTTGTTTTGGATCGCAATTTTCTGTTGGTTCTGAATTTTTATGCTCATTTTCTTGTGGATCGCAATTTTCTGTTGGTTCTGAATTTTTATGCTCATTTTCTTTTGGATCGCATTGTTCTGTTGGTTCTGGATTTTTACACTCATTTTGTTTTGAATCCCAACGTTCAGTTGTTTTTAAATTTTTATGTTCATTTTGTTGTGGGTTACAGGTATCATTTGGTTCAGTATTTTTGTGTTCATTTTGTTTTGAATCCCAACGTTCAGTTGTTTCTGAATTTTTACATTCATTTTGTCTTGAATCCCAATGTTCATTTGGTTCTTGATTTTTACGTTCATTTTGTTTTGAATCCCAACGTTCAGGTGGTCCTTTATTATTACGATCAGTTTGTCTTATTCTAAAGAATTCTGTAGGCCTTGAAATACCTTGTTGAATTGATATTGAGCCACTGTATGAAGTTTGCCTTGGTCTGTATTGTTCTGTTGGACTATAGGATTCAATTGAACTAGGAAGATCAGAGTTTAAGTTAATGGATGGATATGCTCCCATTTCCGGTATTGGAAGAAGAAAATCTAATTTTACACTGTTATTAGTCTTTTGATCTTTCCCTGTGATATTGTCTACTAGATTCGCTAAGAGGTCTGATCTTAATTCTTCTGGACCTATTTCAGGCTCAAGAATTTCTCTCTGTATCCCTGACAGTTTTATTTTTCTATGATTATCTGGAATAAGTCGTTTTCGAGCTTTTATATTTTTATAATGCAATCTGTTTTTTGAATATTCACTTTCTGGTGGTACAAACACATTATCTTGAGCATTCTTCAACTCTGGAAAATCGAGATATTCTCCTTCTGTCTTTTCAGTCTCAGTTAATTCATCTTCAGGAAGGATGTATTCGGGTATGTAACCAGTCATATAAAGGGAATCCAACAACTCTTGCAGATCTCTTGGTAGGCTTTGTTTTGAAGTTGTTTCTCGTAATAAACTTTCGCTTCTGATTGCTGCCAACATAAACAAAAATATTTATATTGTCTTGTCTTAACTTTGACATAAATGATTTTAAAATTAAATTTTATCAAATTGGATATATATATACACATTTTAAACTAATTGGTTTTAATAGAAGATTGTCTGGGTGGAAATCGAATTCTACCAAAACTACTTTTAGCTACCCTCATCATCTTATACTAGATTACTACTGTAAACTTTGTAAAAAGTCTTTATAGACATCATTTAAAAAAATCAAAATCAATGCTGTGTCCTTGAGACATTCCAATACAATAATTCTTTAATTTAGAAAAAATTATATATAAATTCTGCAAACTGATGGTTCAGATGATATGACATTTGATTTTTTTTTTTAATGCTATAAAAATAATATTGATTTTTTTGGAATTGGAAGTTATCACAGTATGAAAAAATTCTTTTATTTCATTTTTATATTTACCCTTTTTTAACGGACACCTCCGTATAAGAGGACAAATCAACATCCCATATGTATCGTTATAAGAAGTTTCACTGTATAAGTAAATATCAAATTATGAAAAGTTGCGGAAACACAACACTGATATTCAATATTTTAACTTTTTGTTGATTTCTATTACTTTTAGTTTGAACTAATTTTATTATAAGAAGAGTAAAATGAAAAAAAATGGTGGATGATTACGATTCATAGAACTCATATCAGGTTGACTCTGTCTTTAGTTTTGGTAAGATTCGGTTTGTACAGATAACTTAGTGTGGTTCAAGCATTTTTTGAATTTTCCAGATATATGTTTTTATAAAGGTATAAAAATGCTTTTGCGCTGTTTTAAATCAAAAATATTGATTGAGAAGATTTCAAAGAATTTATTCATACTCAATTGATAAATTAAAAAATATACAATCTTATCTTATAGTTCATTATTGATTCTGATGGTTGGAAAATTTATTTATTTAAAATATGGAGAGCACAAATATCTATCTATTGGCAGTTGTTGAACAGCACTAACTATTGGCAGTTGTTGAACAGCACTATCTATTGGCAGTTGTTGAACAGCACTATCTATTGGCAGTTGTTGAACAGCACTATCTATTGGCAGTTGTTGAATAGCACTATCTATTGGCAGTTGTTGAACAGCACTATCTATTGGCAGTTGTTGAACAGCACTATCCATTGGCAGTTGTTGAACAGCACTATTGGCAGTTGTTGAACAGCACTATCTATTGGCAGTTGTTGAACAGCACTATCTATTGGCAGTTGTTGAACAGCACTAACTAAGCATAAATGTGTGCTTGCTGCTAACTTCCTTTTGTTTGTGCTCAAAAGACCAACATTATAACAGATTAGACCAATAATTCTAATGCCCCATCCTTACACTTGTACTTGTAGACACTTGCCATTGTTTGGCACATCATAAGAACGTAATAAAAATATTTTTGATTATTAATGGAAAAGCTCATATATTGTTGGTATTTGGGAGAGAGAGGAGGGCTTCTTGGTGTTAACTTAATGAAAACATTTTAAAACTATTAAATGATTTTATTCTTTTGTTTTTAATAATTATAGTAATAAAATACTCAGTACATCTTGGAGTTCAGTGGTGATCCTATTCATTAAAACATTATTAATTTTTCATTTTTAAACCTGTAATGTTTTGATTTGGAAATTTTCTTATGTTTAACATCTAACTCAAAAATATGGGTTCACATTTTAACCAGTGAAATAAGCTTTGCTGATTTTTATAACAACATTTTTGTGTAGTATCATTAAAGGAGAGAGTGTTTGTAAATCATGCAGGAATGGATATAGAAAACAAACTGTAAACTCCAGAATCTGATCTTTCTCCTTTCTTTAAAAAAAAAAAAAATCTTCCAGAAAAAAACAACTGAGGAAAGATATTTGAAACATTTGTTTTCAAATTTTATTGCTGTATGTTTGTTCTGTAGTGTGTGGTGGAAGAATTTGATGTACCACCTCTGTTTCTCAATTGTATAAATAGGAAGTTCATTATTGTTATATAAATTTAATTATTTGGATTACTTTTAAATTGTGTTTTTTTTTCTACTTAGTAAATAGATATTCACCTATTAATCTTCACAAGTAGTCAAGCTCAAAAATAGTATTTTGGGGGGAAAAATCTAAAATTTTCAAATGTGCAGTAATGTCTGCAAGCTTAAAGCTAGCATATTTTTTAGTAATATACATAGAGTAAGGAAATAAGTGCAATCGGGCAATAGATTAACTGTATATAATAGAGCCCTGATAAACAGGAAATTAGTAAATAACCATCTAAACAATAATGTTTTTATTTATAATATTACATTAAAAAAAGGAAGAAATGTTATGATCATTAGTTTTTAATAAAAATTTTCTAGTTTTTTTAAAAACTAGATCAAGAATTTTAATTTTATGAAAATAATGGAATGAAACTATAAAAATTCGTAAGTAACCGCACCTGTACGGGGATGGTTATTTATGACCATGAAAATATATATTTTCTATTTTACTTAGTCAAAACTGCTCGAATATTAAAAAAAATAAAACCATTGTGTCTGAAAATTTCCTTACACTGCACAATAAACAATTTAAGTTATAGTAAATGAAATACTTTAAAAAGGTTGCATGATAATAATACCTGTAATAATGACAACTATTAATTTATGACAATAACAACAAATGCCTAACGAACCCGAAGGTTCGATGCCAATACCACCAATCATTCTCCACATACATCCCTCCAGTAACACCGCTCGAAACCTAATTCTACTAAATCAGTTTTAATACAATCCTCCCATCTATGTTTCAGTCTACCTCTTGGATGTTTGCTTGTCAGTTTAGTGTTTATTAACATTTTAGGGATCCGCTCATTACTAAGCTCTACAACCTTACACACCCATCTTATACGCCGCAATACTACAACCGGAATTATATTTACCAGGTGCTTATTTTATGACAAAAAAACATTTAGGTGAGTTTTCCAGCTGAAGTCCATTCTTTGCTGGTGGCTGTTCCTTTAGCTCTGAGCAAATGTTACTCTTTGAAATAATTTCCCTGTTGTTCACTTTTTCTAGACTTAATCTCTGAAATTTAGTTTTTGCTTGATAATAGGAATTAAATGAAAGAACAAAGTTTGGAAGTAAATAAACATACCCCATTATTTTCATCAATCAAAAAAATATATATCATTCAGAGTGATAAAGTTATCCTTTATAAGTGATAATAAATTTCACTAATACTTAATTCAGGTTATGAATAAAACAATAAACATATTTTTTTGAAAATTCAGAGCGGGATACTATGTGGTAATGACCTTTCAATAGCTGAAGCAGTTATAAATCTAAATAAATATTTTATTACATGGAAATGTTTCTCCCAAATATAGCAGTATGATTTCAGTATGAATCGTACTCGATTTGTCAAACATTGTTTTTTTAATACATTGAAGATGTTGAGGTGAAAAAAGACTTTGTTTAGAATATTATCAGTACTCTATATTTACTTATAACGTTTCAGAGTGTTTCCTGTTTGCTTCTAGGACTATTATTATTACAATTGTAACATTTATAAACAATTTATGTATATAATTGAAACATATACTCAATTTTACCGTATAGCCAAATATCTCCATTTCATTTTTGTAATTTTGACTCCATAGTTACGTAATTAAAAATTTAACACATAATCGTTTAAACAATATCATTCACCATTGATACATTCATTTATCCCTTTAGCACAAATGAATATTAAGTTATTCAAGGTGTTATCTATTTGGATATAGCATTATGCCTGTGTGCTGAACTTACTTACAGAAGTTTAAAATTAGCGGAAGATAGCTGGAATAAAATAAAAAATAAAACCTCATCAAAAAACAAGAACATTTTCATCGAAGGATTAATTTCGTGCACAAGATAAAACAACAAAAACATGTAAAATACAATATGTCACAAATTGTAAAAATGTTAAGAATAAAAACTGCAAAGCATTGGCTAACCATAGTATAACTTTGAACCATAAATTTAATTTCAAAACCTAATCATAATAGAAATGGAAAAAACACAAAAGCAGAAGAATCTCAGAAACAATTCACAAAATAAAAATATCAACAATACTATAAACTACAAAACTGACACAAAAAACTTAAATTACACACTATGTAGACATATTAAATAGGCTGAATGTATAAGTAGAGACAGATAGAATCAGTAAAATCATTTAATAATAAAATTCTCCAATTGAAAACTATAATATTCAATCTGAATAGTTAAATTTATTAAATATAGACATATTAACAGGGTGATAGACGATAAGCACACAGGCATAATGTTATATCCAAAGAGATAACACCTTGAATAACCTAACATTAATTTGTGCTAAAGCAATAGATGAATGTATCAATAGTGAATGATATTATTTAAATTGTTAAATTTTTAATTATGTAACTATGGAGACAAAATTACGAAAAGGAAATGGATATATTCGACTATAAGGTAAAATTGAGTATATGTGTTAATTATATACATAAATTGTTGATAAACGTTAAATTAAATGTTACAATAGTAGCAGTAATAGTACTAAAAGTTGAGGAGACAACACTCTGAAATGTTATAAGTAAATATAAAGTATTGATAATATTCTAAAGGAAGTTTTGTTCACCTCAACATCTTTAATATATAACTTCCTAGGAAATAAAATAAAGAATAAATGTATTCCAAAGTTGCTTTAGCTGGATAGAAAAAACCATTTGAAATTGCAATACAATTGAGGTAACTTTAGGAGAGCTTTAGAATGTTTCACATTATTTAATGATTCAGTTAGTATTAAAATCAGAATAAGTGAGATCTCAGAAGGCTACAGGGAATTCATTGAGGGTAGAAATTACTCATTAATATGGGAATCAATGTACAGTTATGGTATGGTAGGGTTTTTATATTTTTAAATATGTAGAAACTTTGTTTTTTGTTTGTTTTGGTAATTTTTAATTGTGAGAAATGTTCATTATGTCCAACTTATTGCTTAGTGCTTATTATTGTGTATTATTAATTTACATAAATAATTTTTAATTTATTTTGCTGTTTGTATATTGTATTGCTTTTGTTGCCCCAACAACAAATATAAACAGTATAGCAGTAGGGGGAAAAAAATTCTGGGGATGGGTGTAAACTGGATTGAGTAAAAATTCTTATGGACTAAAACTTGCCTGTAAAATTAGAATCACTCAAATGATGTAAGTCATCACTCACTCATGTTTAAAAGTTACAACATTAATTGATATTGCCTTTGATTATCCACAAAGTTGCTACACTTATCATCCTACACTGATTGGTGGTCTACATTCTCATCCATGTCATTCCCTCAGCTATGAATAAAATAATTGTTCACTTCTACTTACTCAGTGTTGTAGTGATGAACACTAACAACTTCAAAATCATACTCTGTTCCCTTTATTGTTGATTTTTACTCATTTTTCTAAATTTTTGTGAAAATGAGTTGTTAGGTTAATTAATCACATCCTAACTATTCATATGATAAACCTCAATTTTTATTACATGTGTATTGATTATTTTATTTGATATATTTGGAGGTTATTCGTAAATCTCTCAATATTTTGTAGGTTATTTGTAAATGATTTTCAATTTTGATATTATGAAGGGAAATATGTTATTGCTACTAACATTTTTTTACTTACTTACTCTCATATGTCTTTGAGAAAATATTTAAACTAAAGATTTTTTTTCTCTTAATTTCTGCAATCTATTTATTAATTATTACATTTCTTTACTAATCTAAAATCAGTCATCAATCCTCGGATACTTTCAGGTTATAGACATACGGTCTGGTTAAGTAATAATGGTTTCCTGTCTTTTTGGAGGAGTGAAAGTAAATAATTACTCTTTGCATATAAGAAATAATAAGAATGTATGTTTTGCAATCTTGAAACAAGAGAACTAGTTTCTGTTTTTTAAACAATTTTACTCTTTTTGTCATTTATATCAATATTTGATAGCTGGCAATTAAAAGATTGATCATATGTATGATAGTTTTAGACTAAGAGTGTAAGATTTTAAGTTTTTTAATAGTATCATTGGTTGGAAAAGTCAAGTCGGTCTATTAAACAATAATGTTTCGTGATTAAAAATAATCAATTACTTCATTCTATTATTTAATATATTTTAATTCTGTAGTTTTATTTGATTATGTTAAAATTATAAAGAAAAGAAATACATTTATCTCTGTTCAAAAACACTATATTTAAAACTGTACACACATATAATAACTTAAAACCAACTAGAACTTTCCCCCTTGCTATCATACAATCAGTGTTACCAAATAGCAAATATTGTACATATTCCAAACTCCCCCTTAAAATATGAGCGGTCTTGTAAACATTAATCATTGGGCAAAATGCCTCAAACTTAACTCTACATAACGCCTTAGTGAATAAGTCAGCTAAATTAAATTTACTATCAATTTTTACAATATCAATCACCCTCTGTTCAACATAGTCATGGACAAAATGCAATGTTACATTAAATGCTTAGATCGCTTAGTAAAGTTACCACTATTGGCTAACATAATACAACTTGTTTACCTACATAAACATGAACATCGGATAAATTATCTTCTTTAAAACCTTAATCAATCAGAACATTTTTCACGAACAAGGTCTCTTCCACAGTAAAGGCTAGAGCAACATATTCAGCTTCGGTTGAGGAACGTGTTATGAACTTTTGCTTTATAGTTTTCCAGAAAACAGGATTATCACTCACCCAGTAGTTGACTTGGAATCAGTGTGATCTCCAGCCCAATAAGAGTTGGAATAACTTGTCAGCACATCACAATTATTCTTTGTAAACTTTAAGCTGAAGTCTCTAGTATGGTATAAGTAAATCAAGACTCGAAGAGCGTACTTGAAGTGGGTCTGAGTACTACAATGTTGATATCGATTAGAATTAGATCGAAGATAATTAACAGCATACATCACATCCAGTCTAGTTTCTTGAGAGATATAAGATAGAGCATACATCAAATTCTGGTAATTTTCACATTCTTCATTATCACCAGGCTCTAGTTTTAGGGCAGTCTACATGGGATAATATTTTTTTTGCCAACTCTCAAAGCCTCACACAACCAGTCTTGCTTTAAAAGTTTTCTCATCTTTTTGGCAAAAAACCCATTTCACACTCAGAACATCTTTATTAATTGGTCTATCAACAGCAATCCAGGTTTTTGATTCACCTAAAGATCTCATTTCATTTTCCATTACAACTTTCTATTCATCAGAGACATTAGACTTTATTGCTTCTTCATAAGTTTTTTGATCAACAAAATTTGCAAAATTTACCATAGCATAATCATTAAACCGTTTAGGCAACTTTCGAACTTGTTTAGGCCTTTCATTCTTATCCTTTTCATCTTTATCAGACTCAACTTCTTTTTCACTTTCACATGGATGATCTTCAGTTTCACTGTTATACTCATCTTCCACAGTAATATAATCAGTACCCTGTTCAATAATTCAAAGTAAAAAAAAAAAATAGTGAAACAGTTTCAGAGCTTTATCTATAAAGTATGTAAAAAATTATAATTTACTTATAAAAAATATATACATATATCCTTGCAAATATAGGGGTCATATTTCATCCACTCCCTGTTCAATACCAAAAAAATTGAAGTGACACATATTTAGTCCTACTCACTATTTATTGTTTTTATAAGTAATTGTGTGAACAAAAAAAAATATATATATAAATACAACAATTAGATTAATGATGTTAAAAATATGAATCTATATTAAGAAGCAAAGTCTGAAATCTTACAAAGTTGCAATAAGAATATATAAAATTTACAATAAAATAATGTAAACTTCTTGTAATTGGCTGATTATCATCTGCATCAACATCAAAGGACCTTCAAAGGAACCTTCATCGATTTTTTTTTTACCCTCTGCTTGGTCATTTCTGACATATATATGGGAAACTACCTACAGACTACCACCCAATATTAAATATGGTGGGAAGGTCAGATTTTCATTCCGTGGGACTGCCATGAAGTAAATTTTCTCTGCTATTCTATCTGTGGTTCTTCCCCCTTCATCTCTCCCCATCATGCAATAATAATATAAATAAAATTTCTAAATAAAGTAGTTCAATTTTTTCAGATATAACATTAACTAAATTGTATGTGAGCTTCTACGAAAAATTAAACAAAAACTGAATTGAGGAGAATTTTGAAGAAGTAAGAAAGCATGTTTTTGAATTTATTTTTTTACACAAGTATTAATAATTGATGAAAAATTGTAAAATTGCTAATTAACATTTTAACCAAGATTGTTAAGAAAAAATATAAAAGGGAAAGAATACTTGTTAAAATGTCAATGTGAATATTTAGAAATTTCCCGTATCCACAAATAAATTGTAATTTTTGTAATAAAAGCTTAGGGGCTTGAATAATTTGGGACTACAATAATTTTTAAGTAAAAACATGTATTAAAATGAAAGAATACACAATGTTTGCTTATGTACGACAGTCCAATAGCAGTGAACTTAAGCCATCCCGTGTTTCTTTTAATGATGCTTCAAAGTAGATGATAACAAGATGACCCATTGTCCTTGACAGAGTTAAATGCTATCTTAGAGCTACTTTTTCTTGCTACGTTAGTGGGTGCACTGTTTTCTTCCAAGCAGGCATGAAGGCTTTGTAACGCAGATGAGAGAAGGAGGTATCATCTTCGGCAAAAATATCAAGATCTGCGCTCTTCACTGCCTACTGGCATATTGAAACGACCTTTGGCCAAGCAGTTAAAAAACATGGTGGACAAACACCAACCATACTTCGTCTAAGAAACAGACGATCTAATGTCAGTTAATCCTAACGTTATTAGAATCAATAAACTATTTTTAGTGAAAATGTATCTGAAAGCTAGGACTATTGGGCCAAAGGTCTTTTCTTTATACCAGCTAGCATTTTACAAACTCATATAATATCACTAATAGTCCTCCCTATTATGAAAAAATATAAGTATTAGTGTTATTAACACGTTGTTTCTATACTTGTATTTTGAACTGATACTATTAGCTTTCATTATGAAACAGGGTCCTGATGTCCATATGGCTCTCATACTCCACCTCAATTCATTGTAAATCCAAAATATTGGAAGATAAGATTAAATATGAGGCAGCAACAAGCTCATACATAGTCATAGCTATTTGTGAGCTTTTGCTCACTGAGGAGGTAAAGATACCTACAGATAACCAGATACATCTGTTAGTCTTCACAATATAGACAGATAACCAACTCTCTCTCCTAATATCTCCATTTTTACCATAACTATAGAATTTTGGTTTTAGCCCATATTGTGATATATATTTAATTCTTCTGAGAGATTTCTCATTTTATATCTCTTAAGGAAAATTTACTGAATAAGAATTATCATTATACTTACGTTTTAGTTGATAGATTAAATCATTCTTATAAGGTAGTGAAAAGTAACTTTTTTGGTACTGTTAGACAAACTATAAGCTATTATTACTTAAAACGTTATAATATTACCAGGTATTTATGTTAGGTGGACTGGCTTACATAAGTTTAAAAACATTTATTTATTGCGAGTATAATGGTATATTGAGCTGCATTATAATTAGGATTCGCTATGGTCCCATAGTGAAAAGTAACTTTTTATTCTGTTAGGCCTACCATGTTCTTAGACTATAAGCTATTAATTATTGTATCGAACTTCATAATATGGCCTTTATTTATCATTTTTAGGCGACACAAAAAGAAATTGATGTTGAAAACAACAATTCACAGCTTGAAAAGTTAAAAGATGAATTGTCTGCTTTATTAAAGAATTGTGAAGATCTATATTCAGCATATGATGAAAAAAGAAATAATGTAAGCATCAGTTTGTAATATATTATTTTATTGAGTCTTTACTATATTATTCGATCAAAATTTTGTGAGGATCTTAAGTACAATTTTTATTGATTTGAGACAATGTGAAAAAAATTAATTATTAGTTTTTATAGTATATATAAATAATTGACTATATAATTTCAAATTATGAAGAAAATGGCCAGGATTTGTGGTCAAAAGGGAAACAAAAATAGTTGGCAACTATTTATTTTCCGATGTTTCAGCCCACTTTGTATAGCTTCTTCAGGGCTGTTCAAGTTGATAGCTTTAGAAGTCTGTAAAGCTATCAACTTGAACAGCCCTGATGAAGCTCTACAAAGTGGGGTGAACCGTCGGAAAAAAAATAGTTGCCAACTATTTTTGTTTCTTTTTTTACCACAACCATCTTCTTCATTATTAGTTTTTATAGTTTATAAATTGATCTTCCAATGGGGGCTTGCCAGATAAGATTAAAGAAATCATATTATTTAGTGAAATTATTTATATTAGTTACTTGATTTATAAACATATTTAATTTCCTCTTTAGTACCTGAAGCTAAAAGGCTTAAATAAGCCTTCGGTTATTAATAATGATGATGCCTGGGGTACTTCTGCCTGGGATAGCACTCCTTCCTCGGCAGCATGGCCTGACGAAACTCAAGAAACTCCAGGTAAGATCTCTATTTAGTTTGAGTTATTTAATTAAGTCATAACTTTTTTTAAGTTAATTTAATTTTGACATAATTTCAGGATATTCTAGGTACCGTGCTCTTTATGAGTTTGTTGCACGAAACAGTGATGAGCTCTCATTTCAACCAGGAGATACTATTTTGGTAAGATTTATGTCCATATTTATAAAAAAAATAAATAAATAAATAATAGAAACTAAATTTTGATTAAATAGATCTATTTTCTCTTTGTTAAATCATTTTAATGTAGGATGGGGTCATGTATATCTAATGATTACTGTTTAATTCGGATACTTCTTGCTTCTGGAATATTATGAGAATTAATGTATAGAGAGCTGTTTTTGGTAAAATAAGTGGTGTGGACTGTGATATTTAAGGCATAAATTAAATTAAACATTATAAATATAAATGAAGCCTCTGATTTTTGATAATACAGTAAAAAAGTGAATATAAAGGTTATATGCAAAACAGGTTACAATGTTGCTTAGTAGTGGTTTGTAGAAATTGGACTATTGACTACATGAAGTTTATGTTGATACAGAATACAATTTTAATTTGGAAGATGAACTGATAGATGGAACGGAAGTTCTCTGTGAAATGAATATTGGAAATGTTACTTGTTTTTCTCCTAGTTCTTCATCATCTTTTCACTCCCTATGCTAGGTTTTGGTGTTAATTTCTCACTCATTCTGTATTTTCTTTTAACACACAAAAAGAAAATTATCTGATTTTGAGCTCATCTCTTCTGTTGTCTGACTCATAGAAGAAACAACTTTTTTCTTAACCTATAAGAGGTTTCGGGTTAGCTAGCTTCTGGTTAAGTGGCTTGTTCATAGATGGTGGCTGATTCTTGCCTATGATATGATGGTTACCAGATAATAATGTTGAATTAAGTTTCTTCCCTAAACATTTACAATTAGTATATTAACCATACATTAAAAGTTTGCTTTGAAAATTATTTTTAAAAATGTTTTTTATAAATATATATATTTAACTATTTATTTCAGGTTCCGATTAACCAAAATGCTGAACCCGGGTGGATGTCTGGTGAATTGAGAGGTCAGACTGGTTGGTTTCCTGAAACTTATGTAGAGCCGTTATCTGGATTCAATGGATCTTCAGAAATTATTTCTACTTCTATAGCTCCCAAAACACCTTTAGAGTAAGTACTGATAGTCATTTCTACTACTATAGCTCTGAAAGCATCTTTAGAATAAATACTGTTAATTATTTCTACTTCTACAGCTCCCTAAACACCTTTAAAGTAAGTACTGTTAGTTATTACAGTAGAGTGTGGTAGTACTGTGGTAAGGCATGATGCTACTAACTCCAAGAACCCGGGTTCAAATCCAGCTGAACAGAAAATTGTTTTCTGTTATACTGTAGCCTTGAGTCAACCCTGTGGGTTCTGGAGCCTTCTTAGGGTCCACTCAGCCTTATAAATTGGGTAAAATCTTTCGGTCATGTGTGATTCTGACCAAATCATCTTGCATAACTGTTGGCCTAGTAACAGTACTTTTTTTTATAAAGTACTGAACCCTAGACCCTCCATGGATTGTAGCAGTATAGATTTTAATTTCTCAAAATTAAAAAAATGGCTGACAATTCTTTTGACCGCCAGAAGCTATATATTTTGTTTGGGTAGGTAATTTACCTAAAAATGTATTTGATCTTGTAAGAATGTGAGATAAGTGTCAGTGGACTAAAGCAACGACTGTTGGTGTTGTCGGTATTGAACCATTGGGTTAATTAAATCTTTTATTATTACTATTAAGCTTGTTCTAATGCAAGGCTAACTGGCTAACTCTAACTGGAGGGTGCACGAAAGTTACAGGTTGTGGGATGGAAATCCTATGCCCCTCATGTTGATGATATCTGAAACTTCAGTTATAACAAATCTGTTACTGAAAATATATGGTAGAATTGCTAGGTATTTGCATGACTTTTAATGATTCTTGAGCTTTAGTCGACTCGAAACATCTTTCAATGCAGTTTTTATGCCTTTTTTTTTCCTACGTTTAACTGGACTAAGATTTATCTTGTATATGACCTACTACTTGGCACCAACACAAAAATGTCTGTTTACCCAGACTTGAATGCATGAGGATTTAATCAATTCAGTGATTTAAGATCCAGACAGTCGTCTCCTTGAGATTATGTACAGTGGGCTGAAACACTGAAAATGTCGAAATTATATCATTCAGGTGTCGAACTTTACAGCCTTATAAATATTATTTTTTCAAATATTCAGAATTACCTTTTAGCCGCAGGTAAAAAACTTATCCAGAAAGAAATCCTTTCTCAATTTAGTTAAGAGGCTATGGGTTATCAATATATCATTGTAAAATAATTCAAAGTGTCATTCCTTTTACTATAAGTGGTCCAAGTAACAAAATATTTTCATCCAGTTTTTGTTGAACACTTAATCATTGTAAAGAGCTACTTCATTTCAGTGAGAGGTTTTATCTAACTCTAATGCAAATAATGACTTCGAAAAATGTTGTTTTAACTATCTATCTTATAGTTAGAACTGTTAGATATTTCTATTTCTATAGCTCCCAAAACAAAACACCTTTAGAGTAAGTTCTCTTAATTCCTCTTTTTAGTTTTAATTCTTTCTAAATTCTTGCAAATCAACAATATTAGATTTTGTAATAATATTAATGCTTTATATTTCTCCATGAATTCTAACAAATATCAGCCACTAACTATTACCTGTGTTTGGGGAATCAGTGACATCATTATGTATGATTATACTGTTGCACTAGCTCTGGCATGATAGTTGATAGTAATGTTAGTGAAACAACTTTCACATATATATGCCTTGACAGTGAATTATAGGACATTTTCAGGTATTGGGACAACATTTGCAGCAAGTCATGACTGCATTTACTGTCATGCCAGTACTGTCACCCTAGGTCTGGCAGGATAGTTGATAGTACAAGTAATATACTATCCATGATCGGATAGTACAATGTTAAGTGTACAATTATGTTAACAATCACGTTTAACAGACTTATGTACATATGTCAATATACCTTGACATTGAACTGCCTTAACACATCAACACAATAAAAAAAAATTCTCTTATATATTGTATTGTTTTGATTATATCCAAACTTGAAATCTGTTCTTGTGAAAGTTTTTAACCTCTTCAAAGTTATCAACAAAAAAGGGTGTTTTGTGGTAATTCAAAGAAATACGAAACATTTCTATAAATCATTGCTAGAATGAGTGGCTAATAATGAACATCACAATTACTAAACTATATCTATGTAATTAAACCAGAAATGACATCCGAATTTACCTTAATATAGGAACAAATTGTATTGATATTCAATATTCAATTTCTACTTTTTCTTATTTCATTGCTATTACTATCGATAACCTTTTCATGATCATAGGAAAATAATATTGTAATAATTTGGAATATAATCTTAAATTTATTTATTTTTTTTAGAGGAATTGTTGAAGTTGCAGAAAGTGATACAGGTTCAGTTATTGAGGAAGGGCCGTCACTGCCAACCGGACTTAATCCGATCTTAGGTTTAGGAAAAGCTGTAGATATGGTAGCAAGAGCTGCTTACACGTTTTCTGCTACTCAAGGATCCCAGCTTTCATTCCTCAAAGGGGATCTTATTAGTGTATCAGAAATACAGGTAACCCTCTCAGATAATTTTATTTGTATTTATATGTAAATGCATTTATAAGAACACTTTGTTTCAACAAAAAAATTTTTGTTTATTGAAATGTTGCTCCATTTTATATTCATGTCCATGTTACACATTCTTCCTAAACATATTTATTTAATTTGAAAAAAAAATGATAAATAATTGAGGTAAAAAAAAAAATGCTGCTGCATTGTGGAGGTGATTCTGTCATAAACACCACCGAGGATCAGCCTCTAAAAATATGGTGATTTAGTACAAAACCCACCGTCTGTCGTTGTAATGTTCCATGTATTCCACATTTTTCATTCTCTTTCTGTAATAACTGTTTGTTTAACCACTTGCGCTATAAAGACGTGGCACGCATGTCGAGATGTTTTTGTTCCACAACCACCAGCAACATGTATACCACATTGAAAGGCATTTGTCGCAGAAACAAAAATGATGTGTCCACCACGTCAGCTAACAGTTGGATCGTTCATTATTCAAGGTACAGTTCTGGAGTGCACAACATTGTATAGCATCATCAATATCTTGGAAATATTTCAGAATCGATAGGGTATGTTGTACAGATTTTTTTACATGAAAATTCTTGTAGTTTGCAATACATCTTATTATAATGCTGAAAAATTGAATAATAGATTTTTTTATTCAAGTCTAATCAACCCATGTTATAAAATGAATAATAAAAAGAATCTCATAATATTGCTTTAATAAGTACAAAGAGAAAGCGATTAGTTATTCTATTTGATTGCGATACAGATAGTGACTGCGAGGAAATTGTTTGTTCTGTTCAGAATCGGCATAGAATTATAGTATCTGATAGTGAAGAAAATAAAGCAATTAATTTTACATCTGATAAATGGACATGGGAAAATAAGGAAAATGACAGCAAAATTTGGCAGTACTATTTTGGGCATAATAAGCAAAATTTTGGGTTCCTGGAATGAACATAGAAATGGGAGAACGATTCACAACTTTGGAAATGCTTAACCAATGGTAATTTTTATCAAAAAACTTTTGGAATATCATTGTCACAGAAAGCTATTGTTACGCGAGTCAAACAATAGGAGATGTAACCCCAAAAATTAAAACAATCTGAAGAATATTGGAGGGATATAGATTGAATTCATGCTTATTTTACATTATACATCTTGAAGGCACAAGTAAAAAAGCTGAATGTCCAATCCTAGTCAAGAAGAAGTATTATCCAGACTCCCTTTTTCCAGAAAATGTGGAGATTTGTGCAACTCTCCCGTTTTTTACACTTTTAAAATAATGAAGTTGGAGATAAAGACGATCGTTCATGCATATTACGAGTTATAATCAATTATCTCAATTAAAAATTTATAAGGATTTATACTCCCGATGAATATGTGTCATTAGACGAATCTTTCATGAAATATACCGATGTCATATAAACAGTTCAATCCGTTAAAGAGGGTACGTTTTGGAGTAAAGTTTTATAAGTTATGCGAGTATAATCAGGGAATTGTATGAAATTTAAAATATACACAGGCCCAGGTAAAGTGAAAAATTCAATCACTAGTGCTTCCAAAAATGTTACCATGTTTATGTGCACACCAATAGCTAAGCTAGGTTTCTAAGCAATCAGAACAGACTTTTGTTTTACCAATAATACTTAATTAAATTAATATCTACTTTTATAAATGTATTTAGTTGTAAAACCAATACTATGATGGCAGATGGTTTTCTTTGTATTCTTTCTCAACAAACTAACACTTGCTGTAAACAATCTTTCAGCAAACAAACCTGACTGTTAACAAAGAATTTGTCCTCTAAAAGTTTTCACTCTTCACTAGCGATCCAAAACAGAGTCCCTTTTTCTTGTTGGGTGACTCTTCGATGTCTTCCTTTTCAAGATGTCCATCCTTGAGCTAGAAAAAAGATGATGAGGACCTCCTCATCTAGGAAACATCACTCTCCGCCCTTGCCTAAGGAAAGAATATTCCAAAAACCAAGTTTTCTTCCTTCCCCTTCTGTAAGTGTTAGTTCTCAAAATCGATTGTAGCACTACGGTATTGATTTTTTTCTTAAGATTTTATTTATGAATAATTTTTCTTTAATACTTATTCTTAACTTCTATTCTTTCTTAAATGTATTGTAATTTCAATTATGATGGGAAGTTTTTAAAATATTTGAATTTGCTCAACATGGCTGCGATTTAACGAACTTTTGGCAAGAGACACGTGCCACCATCTTCTTTTATTTTGAATAACGATCTTTCCACTCCATATTTGACTGAATAAATATACCAAAAAGATTCCAAACATTCCTGATGCCTACAGAGTATTAAAAAAAAGAAAAAAAAAGATTAGGTACTAATGGTTAGAAGATATAAGTTTTCTTAATTTTCCCAAAATTGTGATTGTCTGAGGAGTCAAGCTTTTTCCGGCAACTCATCATGTATGTTTCTGCTGTAGAACATTTATGAGATGAGTCAAAGTATCAAATTTTTCATTATAAAAAAGTTTCAACCCTAAATTCCTTTTTTTACACTTTTTTTTCTAAGTAATAATAAAATATTACACATTATTTTCCTTACTGGTTAGGGAGCAAAGTTCAATAAAAAAACCATTTGGTGTGTCCTTGCTTATATTGGTCCGATTAAGTAATATCTTTATAGGTAATCTAATTACCTTTTAAAGTAATATCTAGAATGTTATGGAAGGAAGATGTATAATTTTCTAGCTATTCCAAAAAGTAATAAAGTAAATGGATTTGCATGAGAGCCTGTAAAGATACTTTAAAACATGAGTAAAAAGTTCAGTACACCTTATCTTTGCTAATATTGGTTCGATATCAAATTTTTTGTTTTTGTAGGGAATTTAATTTACTTTCAAAAATCTGGTACTGAATTTGGTACAGGCGTCGGATGGCCGAAAAACCAAAATAAATAGTCAAAAAATTTCTTTCCATGTTCAAAAGAGAACCATTATGATGGCAGAATCACACAGACAAACCAGTGGCTGAAAGTGTGTTTTTTGTTTCTAAAAATGCACAGGTCCATTTAAAAATGTTCATTTTATAACATGACCTAATTAGAATACTCTCCTTATCTAGCTGGTATGGATAGTAAAAATGGTACTGATTGTGGATTCTATTTTAGGACCAATGGTGTTATGGACAAGTTAACCTCGCGGAAGGTTGGTTTCCTAAATCTTATGTTGTTTTCGAAGAGACTGCCCCTGTTGTATCAACAATTCCTCCAACAGTTCAAGGTTTGACCTTTAATATATAACATTTGTTTTTATCTTGGTATTTGAAACATTAGTTTATCTCATCTTTAATGCTTATAATTTTCCAGAAACGACTGGTGTTGGCGATTATTACATATCATTATATCCTTATCAATCCGACGAAGCTGGTGATTTGACTTTTGATCAGGGCGAGGTTATATTAGTGATTGGTAAAGATGGAGACTGGTGGACCGGTCAGATTGGAGATAGGTCTGGAATATTCCCTTCCAACTACGTTCAAACTTACGAAGTCTCTTCTCAGAATACACAGGTATGTTAGTAGAAGTTATAAATTAATTTATAATCAGGAAGATGGTCAGGGTTGCGGTCACAAGTGAAACGGAAATAGTTAACAACTATTTTCGTTTCACTTGTGACCGCAACCCTGACCATCTTCCTATATATCAATTTTTACGGTCAACTATATATACATATATATAATTTATAATCAATTTTAAGATCAGTATATGATAAAATAAAACCTATTCTAATTTTTTATTTTAGTTAATAAGAAAAATATGTCTATGAAAAGGTGCCCATTTCATCATTTTGTAACTAAATCATTCATACAGTAGAATATAAAGTAATTGATCTTGTGAGAAGTGGTCTGAGGTTTATGCCATCCAAGCTCGGTGAACCAGGTTTCCTATCAAAATTACTTTTTCCACAAACTATAGTTTCAGTGTCTTCAGAACTTTCCTCTCAACTTTGATACCAGATGCCTCAAAAAAATTCTTGAATAGTTGAATGGCCATCAAATATGATATCCACAGATTGATACAGCTTCTCTGAACCCTTTCACAATGTTCATAGACTATGGAACTCCCATATTAGTGCCATAATGTGAATGAAGATATTTTAGGTAACTGGAAGCTATTTTACCAAAGGAAATATTACTTAGCAAGTCCATCTTGTTTATAAGGCATTGAAGCTTGTTTACTCAACTTTGAACTAGTTTAAAGTAAATTTAAATGAGAAGGAGGTTATTGAAATAGATCAACCTCTTGCATTGAAGTGACAAAAGTTGTGAAATGATTTTTTCTTCACTTAACTTTGAAATGTAAACACACGATTCAAAAGTGATCCTTGGCCTGCTCAATCTGCAAGTTCCACCTGTGCATGTGCCACAATTATTCTCAGTTTCCTGAGATCTCACAGAACGCTATCTCTCCATTTACCATTTGGCCTTCCTCTAGGAACAGTTTTCTTATACTCTTCTTGACATCCTTTCCTCTTCCATTCTAAGAAAATGACTCAGCCACTTCAACCTCTGTGTCCTGGCAAAAGAGGGTGTACTCAAGTCATCATAGAATTCATATAATTCTTCAATGTGTCTTCTTTGCCATATACCAATTTCCTATGATTCATCTGAGGATATGCCTTACAAATTTATTCACTACTTGTGAATCGTTCTTGTTTAGAGTCCAAGCCTCAGAGCTATACATCACTTCAGGTTGAATCAGTGTTTTGTATAATTAGGTTATCTTTGTTTTACAAATAGTAATTTAATTATTTGGCAGCAATTTGGCAATAAAAAGGTAAATACGTGTGGTTTCTATCCAGAATCGTCCTTCTGATTTCTTCAGTTTCATTAAATTTATCATTGATGACTGAGCCAAGGTATTAGAAACTGTGCATCACCTCGAAATTATCATCTTATACAACGTAGATCTGCTGTCTGCGGACTTGTTTACTTCTCCTAAATATCAACAGTTTTTTTTTTCTTTATTTATTTTTAATCCTAATTTGCCTTTTTCTGTCTCTTGAGAGTCAAAGTCTTTTGAGGCTGACCTTAATACTAAGTGAGACCTTCCAATGAATTTGACAAATGACTTAATCATCATAAATTAACCACTATATCCAAAACATTTATAAACAATGAACTTAATTAATTAATTTTGGATTATAGGAAATATTTTTTAAATATTAATCATTATTTTGGTTTTCAGTTTAATTCTCAACCTGTCGAAGAGCCAAAGAAGGAACCTATTACCGTTGAGGAACCAGTAATTGAGAAGAAAGTGTCTCCTGTTACAGCTGAACCACCACCAGTTCAGGTAATTATCTAATAGAAATCTTCTTCTTTTGGCACAGCAGGCACATGAATTTGCCTTTGGCCTGCTCAACAACCACCAACCATCTTCCTCTTTCACTTGCATGGGTAACAGAAATCTTGAACTGCTAAAGATCCTGCTTTACTCCATCCCTAGGCCCTGTGGCCTACTACATGTACGCAAACCATCAAATGCGTCCTTGTATAACCTACTTGCTATTCTATCCTCATAACATGGCCTACCGATTTTAGTCTTTGTTAGCCGAAATATTTCGCTTTTCTTCCTTCTTCATAGGCCAATCTCACATATGGGTCCTAGGATTCTCCTCATAACCTCTCTTTCAAACCTGTCTAACAGGTTGATACTTTTATTGTTGAGGGTCCGTTTCTCCACCTTTCATGACTTACAGGTCTTATTAGAGTTTTATACCACATAAACTTGGTTGTTTGACCCACAAGGTAACTTTTAATGAACCTTGATATTGAAAAATAAGCTGTATTTCCTGCAGATATTCTCCTTCTCACCTTCTCTTCCTCTTTTAGTGAATCATTTGAAATAGACTCAAAATACTGAAAGCTTTTGATCATTTCATAAGCGTAATGCCCTATTTCATATTAATTCTGCCTCTGTCCCTGCTGTATTTTGTCTGTTACCAAAATCTCTGTTTTGCTATTGTTGATATGTAGCCCTTTCTTCTTATTTTAAATCAAGTTCTTCTAAGAACATTGTTATGCTCTGTAGAAATTAACTTAAAAATCTCTCTACAGTTAAGGTTTTTATGCATAAAAATACTAAGAGCATTCCTGATAGAGCATTTTAATAAACTAAAAAGTTATTCCACCCAAAATCTTTTTTTATTTCACTATATATGTGAAAAGTCTGGAAGTAGTAAATAATAACTTTTTCTTCTTAGGATTTACATACTGGAGTTTAACCTTTTTGCTATGAATGTGCACTATCAATAATATCTTCTATTGTCCAAGATTATCGCAGATAATAATATTTGTTAATAAATAAGTTATAAGAGAAAAAAAAATGAATCGTAGCTTATTAAATGAAAATAAAGATTAATAAATATCTTCTGTTTTCTTTTTCAGAATGTTAATGAAGGCAGCAAAGTAGTTACACCGGATTTCTCCACACTTTCGTCTCAGGTTATTGTTACATATCCATTAATTTGTACTCATATTAGGTGATACTGTGGCTAATATTTTAAATGTTTAGATATAGTTTTAACACAAGTAACTGCTAAATTCCATTTGCACACATTATATTTGTTATTTTGTTGTTTATTTTTGTTTTTACCGTGTTCTTTTTTTCTTATTAAAACCCTAAACGTTATGCTCTTCTTTGTCCGTTTGTCTCTCGACAAATTTAGGTGGAGTCCGGAAGTGGTGGAGAAGAAAGTGAGACAAAGGTAATTTTGATTAGTTGGGAATTATTTTGAATGAATAATGCTGTTTTTTATTTATTTACTTTTTTTTAGTAATGGTTAAAGCTTATGGTTATTTATTTACCTAAGCATGAGGGGTCTAAAATAAATTTCCTTTCACTTCTTTTGTTATGTATTTTTAAATCAATATTTATGCATGGCTTTCCAATTTATGGTGTATAAAATATCTATTTTCTGGCGTATAATATATATATATATATATTTAACCTGGCCTTTTTACTTTTTCTATGAAATTTTGTTTTAATGAAACTATTTTATTTTGGTTCATAAAGACTTGAAAAATATTTTATTAGATCAAATGATGGATAAACTTTTATTGCTTTTATATAATACAACATAGGCTTTGTATTATAAATTTGTGTATTAAAATAACTATTTTATTTCTTAAATAAGTATCGAGAAAGTTCTGAATAAGTTTTTAAAAAGAGAAAGAAAGACTTAATGTAGGGTTTTCGTGCTAAAAGTTTAGTTGGCTCAAATCCCACCTGATAGGGTTGATATTTATTTTATGATAGAGATCCCCTAGACAAATATTTATGTTACTATTTATAGCTAAAATAGACTAGTATAGTAACATATATGATAAATCCTACTAGGAGATGATGGTTGGGGGTGCGGTCAAAATGAAACACAAGTAAGTTGTAAGTTGGTGTAGCTTATTTGAATTTTGACCACACCCCCAACCATCATCTCCTAGTATGTCATCCACGGTCAACTATCTCTCATAATTAATATATGATAAATCTGCTCTTCTTGTTTTAAATTGAAGTATGTGTGGGTGTTAACACCAATGAACAACATTATATATATAATTTATTTTTTTGTCTTGATTTTATAAAAAAATATATTTTAGTTTAAAGTTTAGTTCTATGAGAAAAAAACATTTCAATTCATGTGGTTCGCTTAAATTTTTTTTTTTATAACCTTTTAGTTATAAATTTTTATTTTAAAATTATGGCTCGTACTAGCATGTGGTAGATGGTGGATATTAATTTTTGATTACTTTAATTATTGTTTTTAATTTTGCATGTTTGGCTTTGTGTTTATATGTCCATATGTATATATTTTATGTAATTCTGTAATTCCACCTTTAAACTGATAGTTTAATACAAATTAGGAAAAGAAGTAATTTAACTGACTGATTTTGCTTGTTGAAGGCTATTTATTTCAGTTTTACCACCTTTTATGACCACTTATCTTAATTCTTTTGTCATCCCTAACCCATCCCATTTCCTCCTTCTGTATATATTAGGTGTATTTTCTTTTACAATAGTAATGTAGCTATAGCAATTTTTTATAAATCTATTATAATTTTATCCGAAGAATTTCAATGTTTTCATTATAAAAATAAAATCTAACCAGGTTTTTTAGTATTAAATTTTATGTATGGTGTTTGTAATTTTGGTTCTGAGATTTTTAACTTCTATTATTATATGAAGATTTTGCTGTATGAAATTCGTGGGATTGATTCTCTGGGTAATCATATGGCGTATTGCTTAAACTATGTGTGATTAATTTCTCGAAAGCTTAACAATAAATTCAACCGTCTTAAGTTAGATACTAGATACTTGGATGTCATATTGTGAATTTGTTTTATCTGGATTGAGATTGCTGTATCAACAAATTCTGTATAATATTTTTTAACAGCAGATAAGTTTACCATTGTGATGTTGGGATTAGCCTGATCATGATTGGTGCGTAAACCAGTATCAACCTGTAGTACTATGATCCCTGTTTTTTTATTTAAATAGTTTTAAAAAAATACTCAATCTAATAAATTTATAGAGTGGAAAACATTTTATGACATCGAATTTCTTATAGTTTGAACATTGTATAAAATATGAATGAATGCGTTGAAATAATCAATTAACATTATAGGGTGGTAAAAGCAGAAAGCCTCTAATCGCCACTGTGATAGTACCATATCAAGCAACAAGTAAAGAACAACTAAGCTTGCAAAGGGGCCAGTTAATAATGATTAGGAAGAAGACAACTACAGGATGGTGGGAAGGAGAGCTTCAGGTAATCTTTAATCAAAGTGAAAAAATCTTCCAATTGATTCACATTGCTAAGAAAATATTAAATATTCAGGGTGATTCAATTTTGGAGTAGCTTAGCCATATTTCAGGTACCCACTGAAATTTTGGTACCTTTGAAGTGAAAGGATGAATTTTTGTTTTTTTACTTTATAACTCTGCAGAGATATCACTTTTATTTTCAGTTCATAATATTGCTTTTATAAAGTTGAAGATAAGATGAACTAACAATAATTTTATTTTTGATTTGAAAGAATCTAAGCTTGCAAACCATATTTTGAACATTAAAAAAATTATATATATATATGTATATATAGTTGACCGTAAAGATTTAGATATATGTAGATGGTCAGGGTTGCGGTCAAAGGTTGCGGTCAAAAAAAGGACAAATAGTTTAAAACTATTTTAATGCCCAAAGTTTCGCCTTGGGGCTTCAGGGCTTCATCAGGGCTAAAAATACAATAAAATACAATAAGGTAATTTAAGCTAGGATAAATATTATG
The DNA here is from genome assembly GCF_000696795.3 of Halyomorpha halys. Classification (NCBI taxonomy): domain Eukaryota; kingdom Metazoa; phylum Arthropoda; class Insecta; order Hemiptera; family Pentatomidae; genus Halyomorpha; species Halyomorpha halys. The sequence goes on from NW_027105226.1 coordinate 656,150, forward strand.
TAAAAATAAAGTGATAAGAAATTACATATAAATAAAAGGAAGGAAGACATAAAATAGTATCAGTATAAAATAAACTTGAATAAACAATGATAAGAATAAAAAATAAGTAACAATGGCAAGAGTAAAAATTTTTTAAAAATTCGTAAAATATACAGTTAAAAAAGTACAGGAGATGTACATAAAACAAAAACAATACGAAAAAAAAAAAAAAGTAGAGATTAAATAAACGTCTTGAAAGAATAAATATAAATAAAAATAATAATAATGATATTAAATGAGCAATTATTATTCAAGCATTATTATTAGCAATCATTATTATGTGTTTTTATATATATAAAATTAGTTTCATTGCTTTTATACAATGTAGCCTTATTGTTGTCATCCAGTCTTGTACAAGTGAGAAAAGGAATAGAATACTCTATTGACTATAATAAGTCTATGGTAGATAAATTAATTTCCAAAACATGAAAAGACTCCTTTCAATTAGAGATTTATGCTGCAGTTTCAAACAATTAGAAAAATATTAATACCTTTTTATTCATTAAAGATGTTGAACTGATGAACTTTCAAGTGGTTTCGATTCTATTATCTAAATAGTAATTGTGAAATCACTGCTGAAAATAATCCATCTTTATATTGTATATTTATTTGATTTTGATATCTGACATCTTGTTTCTCATGAAACTTCATTTTAAAGTTTAATTTTAAGTTGTAATATTATTTTATTTTATTTTTATGACTAATGGAGTGGGTAAGGAAGTGCATTTGTCTAGCTGTGGAAAATAATTATTAATTCACTATGTCAGTAGTGGAAGTCATTAGCCATAAAAAGGCAGGTATCATCATCCTTTCAGATAGTCAGTCTGCCCTTCAAGCCCTTGAGTTACTACATTAGTGAGGGAGTGCAAGCAGGCATTAAAGTGATTGACTAAATCTAATAGGTGTTCTTTCAGGGCATTGCTAACTTAATAGACATCTTAAGATCTGTGGAGTAGTGATGAAACTTGTCATTTATGTGGACAGTTCCTGGAAACTGTTCTATATTATGAGTCACTATGTAATAGTCTTCAGGGCTCTGATAGAATTCTAGAATATGAGGCTTCCTCCATCAAATGGCCTCCTCTTTTAAATTTTATTAGAAAATCAAAAGGGTTTGAAATGGAGAAATAATAGCTAGTATGAGATAATTCTATACAAGATGTAATAATTTACATTAGTCTTTCTTGAGGTTGGCAAAAGCATGTCAGCTGTGAATCACCCTTGGGGTTGTAATACCATCCTAGGGCACACCCAAGCAAGGTAAGCACCCTTTAACCAGAGAAAAATTTGGCGGTTGAGTGTGATCCTGACTTGAGCACAACGGTTGGTATAGGAACATTACTCCTTTAACGACAACTGAACGCAAGATTCTTCATCTTCATCGGTTGTTGTTATACAGATTTTTTTTTTATTATGGTTACAATAGTACTTAGCTGTAATGGGTTATAATGAAGATATAAATAAAATAATTAAGAAGTAAGTATCTTTATTCTATTTAACATCAGGTCATAGTTTTTATTCATATTATTTGTATACAAAGATACAATCATTCTTGGAAAGAGTTGTATTAATTTATTAATCAATTGTTTATAATGTTAGTGTAAGCATGGTTATATTATATATTTATTGTTGTGTTGCTAAGTATTTCTAAATACTCTGTTACCCTAAACTGAATCACCCTGTTTGTTGTTCATTGTTAATAATAACAATGGTTTAATTGTTATATTATGTTTTAACATCCTTTGTTTTTGTTTTTAACTACTAATTGTTTATAATTAAAATTATGTGATTTAATAATTTTACTCAATTTATTAGTTTTACTGTTACTTTTAATATTAGTCACATTAGAAACAAATGCTATACCCAACCTACATGCAGTTAAATAATTTATTTCTTTACTTTGCTTCCTTTTCCCTTAAGTTGTTTTATTATTTATTTAGGCTAAAGGGAAGAAAAGGCAAATTGGTTGGTTCCCAGCTTCATATGTGAAACTTCTCGGTGCCAGCGGTAAAGCTTCGCAACCTCAATCTCGGAAATCTTCAGAGTCTGGATTAACGGACACTCTTCTTGGTAATAATTTTTAGTAAATAATAGTTAATAATTAATTGATTATTATTTTTAATCTTTCCAGTTACTTGAATGAAAAATTATTTTTAGCTTTTCACAAGTATTTTCTGTTCTGATTAGTTACTAAAGGGGTAAGTTCGTAGGAAAACTTTATTGTGAAATAAATTTAAATTGTTCTAATTGTAAGAAAAACAAAACCTGAGAAAAACATTATTTTGGAAAAAAAGCTATGAACTACCATTCTTTACAGTCTTTTTATATCTTTTGTTATTAATGATATGTAAAAAGTATTCGATATATATATATTCCTAATATTTATTTTTAAAAATATTTAAATTCAAGAAAATTTGGAGTTGTTTTTGACTTTATTTTCATAGCTAAAATTATTTTATTTTTTATTTCACATTCTATATCATATTCAGAGGGTGAATGATCGGTATATCATAAGTATGATTAAATATTTTAATTGTCTGGTTTGAAAGTGAAAATCAAATTGTTTTCACTGAATCCTAGAATAGAAGAGGACAGTGGATGCACTGAAAAAAGAGCAAACTATGTGCGCAACTAATAAAAAAAAAATAATTAAATTGTTTTGATTTTAGCAGTGGGTTGTAAAGCAGATATTACATTGCATCCCACTGCTGCGAATACTCATATGGCCTAGTAGGCAGATTACAGTGAGAAATTATTAAATAATTGTGTTGAGAAAGGAAAATAATTATGATAAAAAGAAGATAGTCTTTATGGCTTTTTATTACACATGGTCAATCATCAATCTTCCAGAAAATAATAATTCTTTCAGTCAGAAAATCTAATTAGTAAACTAATAACATAAACATAATATGATGAGTTAATTATTGGGCAACTATGCGAGGAGAAGATGGTTGGGAGAACACAAATAATTAAAACTTATTTTATTAGTACTGATGTTTCGGCCAGAATTTCAGGCCTTCTTTAGGGCTAAGAATAAAAAACAAGATAACAATCATGATAATTAAAAGGAAATAGAAAATAACAGATAGAATTAAAGAAAATGTATAGTGTATTATGAGAAGATAAAAACAGTTTGAGACTCTAGTAATATTAAAAATATGAGGGAAGAAAATGAAAATAATATATACATATATGTTAACCTAGTTAGTAAATATGCGTGCATAATGAAAATTATTTAAAATTGAAGTAAAAAAAATGAAAAAGAAAAAAAGTATATGTGAATAATTAAACATGTAAGTAATTAAAAGTGTTTATTGTTACAGTTTAATTAATCATATACTTTTTTTTAATTTCAATTTTAAATAATTTTCGTTTTGTACACATATTTAGTTTTTGGACTTCTATATGTATATTATTTTCATTATTATCTGTTGTTTTTTTTTTGTTCTTAGCTCTGACGAAGGCCTGAAATTCTGGCTAAAACCTTAGTACTAATAAATAAGTTTTATTTATTTGTGTTCTTTATTGGTCTCACTCTCGACCACCTTCGATTTATTCATAAAAATAATGTGATGATGGATCTTGGATTGGTTAGTTGTTATTTTAGGATGAATTTATGTTTGTCTTTTTTTATTTATTACATTAATTTTTTAGTTAATTTCAAGATTCAGTTAATTAACTAATAATTTTATTGTTGGCATGATTCAGAACGAGTCGTTGCATTGTACCAATACACAGCTCAAAACGAAGATGAGCTGAGCTTTGAGAAAGGTGATATAGTTACTGTCCTGGCGAAGGATGAACCTTCGTGGTGGAAGGGCGAACTGAACGGAGCAGTTGGGCTCTTCCCCAGCAACTATGTCGCTCCTCAATGTAAGTCTTCATTTCTTCTATTCACTGGTTAATTAATCTCGTATTAACATTTTATTTGTCCCCTTCTCTTGGATGTCTGCTAACGAATGGAAGGTTCAATTATTTTTATGCTTAAAACTGTCCAAAAAAAGTGACAGAAGGCTTTAGCAAAAAGTGCAATTAGACTAAGGATTTGGTCGATGCTTTAAACAAAAAATAAATTTGGTGCTACTAACTATTTTAGAAGGAAAAGAATTGTATAAATAGGTTTTAAGTCAGCCTACTGCTTTTTAGTCAGAAGATATACAAAATAGTTCTGTTAATCTTATTTTAGATTTGAGATGTATTCTCTTTTATTTCATTAAAAAAAAAATTAAATATTCATTTTAATAAGAACAGTTGAATCTGCCAATCCAGAATATTTTTCTATAGTCTCATGTTTGGACCTTGAATATAGAATTTACAAAAAATATTTTTAATAATAAATTTATAAAATTCTATAATATATATATTTATAATTTCATATCTAAACAATCATAAATCTTGTTCAATTTTGTTTCAATTATTATTATTAAAGATTATTCAAATTTTAAAATATTTCTATATAGCAAATATGTATTGTTTTATACTTTTAAAAATAATTGTTGATAAAAACATATTGCTTGTCTATAAATAAAATCAGCTCTTCGTCCTCTTAACTTTTCTTGTTCCAAACCTTATATCTTCAATGTAGCAATTTATTTGGGGGAAAAAATCCTTAAAACTTCATTCATATTTTATTTATGAATTGGATAATGTTCAGACATCATATTGCCAATTTTCAAATCCAATCCCTTGTATTAAATTTAAAAATCTAATTTTCAATAAAATTCCCTTTATCAAATTATTAATAATCGTAATCTGTGCAGTTTGGGGAGTATAAATATAAAAAAATCGAATACTGCAGAGATCAATGAATTATGATGGAATTATTTATAATTTGATGGAGAGAACTTTTTTGAAAATTGGATAAGTAGTTCAATACTGGGCATTCCATTTGCAAATGTACAAGTTGAGGTCTGAAGTTTTATCCAATTTATACATAGAATATGTATAATGTTTTTCTTCCTAGAAATTGCTGTATAAACGTATATATTGATGGCTTTACGAAAAACACAATTAAAAGTCCTCTCTTTTAGGAAAATTACAACTTTAAAATTGATTTTTTTAACTGAACAGATACAGGTATAAATTCTGTATCTGTTTTGTTAAAAAATTAGTTGAAAAGTTGTTATTTTTCCTAAAAGAGAGAACCTTTAATTGTATTGTTTGTAAAGTTAGTGGAAATGTACTTAGCTCCACTGTGAAATAAGCCATCCTTATTATAACAATAATCTTATATTATCTATTTGTTATAAAATTAAATAATTTCTTTAATATGTTAGATTGCTTAGCCTAACCTTAACATTAAACTTTAAATTAATTTGTAAATAAGGAGAATAGTTATCGTATCGGTAATAGAACTAACCTACTTTTATAGATGCATAACCGAGCTGGATTCACATTATAATGTAGATGCAAAAAGGTATAAGTGCATTTTTTCTGTTTTTTAAAAACTTGTCGGATTTACAAATGTGAGTTTATTAATATTGTTGTGTTCAATATTACTCAAATATCTAAAAATATCAATTAAATTTTGATTTAGAAATATCATAAATTAAATTTTGTGTACATTTCTGTTTAGCGTTTAATTAACAAAACTAGCAGTTTTTTCTCATAAATAGTTCTTTATTAAAAATTTTGATAAAAAAAGATTTTCAGTGTATGAAATTAAGGAGGTCCTACATTATTTTGGCAAGTTGGCCTTTCATTGGTAATATTATAGTACATTTTTTAATATAAATTATTATCTTTTGAGTATGTTATTCAGTTTAGAAAATATAAAAACTGATGTGTGTTCTAAAGTATATATGAAAAGAAATATTGTCATTTGATTAATTATTAATCCGGGATCCCCTATCACATTATTTTTCTCTTTGGTTCAACGAAATCCTCTTGTTGAAATGAAATCAGTAGGAATACATCCAACGTCATTCAGGAGGAAACTTGACAATAGTCATAGTGTGAATCCTGCCATTCTCTTTTCATTCACTGATGTTATCATAAAAATGATAAAAATATAATGGCTTTCTGATTAAAATATTTATAAGGTTTAAATTAATTTTATTTATTCTAAATAAATAATATTAACATTTATTAATATTTTCTACAGTATAAAGTTGTTTCTAACTTAGTTGTTATTATAGTATGCTCAGAAAAGAGATATTAATTATTTATGTGCATAACTTATTATGTTTCTATGTTATGTGTTTGTGGCTTTATGTGTATAATGTAGAATTTTACAAAAAACTTTATTAACAATAAATTCTTTTCCTCACAACATCCAAGTATTTATCACTAACTTGAAGAAAACAGATAAGAATTTAAAAAAAAATTAAAATGCTTGTAATTCATGCTACGACTATACTCTCCCTCATCCTGTGTATTGACATGAGAAATGGGGGATATAATTAGTTAATTAGGAAAAATATATGGCACTTGTTTAGTCTTATGGATTATTATGGAGAAGGAATGATAATGGGAGGTTTGAATAATTTAAGGCCGCCATACGCGATGAGGAATTTCCAGACCATTGTGGTGGTTTCCTTGAGGCTGTGGATATGGAGATATGCCTGAAATTCCCAACCTAAATTCTTTTCGACCTCGAGGCTGAATTTTATTTTTGTAATTGATTGGCAATCAACCTTCCTTGATAATTTCAGAAGTGATTGTGTGATTGCAGAAGATTACCATGATTTTTTCAAAGGCTATTCCTTGCACCATACACTTTGCACCTTTTTTTTCTGAATGCAGTTCCATATGTCTACATAACCAATGGGTGCGAAAGTATTGTTGCTATTACAGGAATTTACGAATAACAAGGAACTAATGTGTTAGAGAAAATACTGAAGTCCTTTTCTTGAAGATTTCTCATATGTACATGTTTTTAGCAGCCTTTGGGAGTTGGAAAAACTCAATAGTGTAAGGGTTGTATCTTGATGCCATGAAAGAAAGATTATTAAAGTAGAAAGGATTTTGATAATAGGTTCAGAGATATGGGTTTGAGGTTATTCTGTTATATATGTGGAATTACAGTTGAAATGGGAACAATGAATATGTTGAACAGTATGAGAGGGTACAGGTAGAGATGGAATGGAAAATTCATTCATCAAATGATTTAAAGGGATAATTGTTTGACTGAAACAAATAATTAAAAAATAATGAGTCATAACTCTTTTATGTAAATCTTCCAACTTACTTCTCATACTTTTGTTCCTTCCACTCTTTCACAATCTTAAATAATGCCACAATTAATACCTGGTTTAGATATTATAGCATAAGTAAATCATAGCTGTCACTATGTTCACCTTTAAGATAAAAATGTATGGTTTTGGTTGGTCCCAACAGTTTTCTGACCTATCTTATAAAAAAAAAAAAATAAAAAAAAAATTATTAAGTTACTAAAGAACTCTATTTCTATCTGTTAGTGTCTGAAGTAAACCAAAATAACCTTTATGGAAATTTCGCTGGGAGTTGGCATACCCTACTCCCCTCCAAAGCAAATGTGAGGCTAAAAAGTGGGGGTAGATTACGGGATTACTGGGGCTCAGGTTTACGCTAAGGTTAAAAGGAATGTTCGCCTTTGAGAAGGCAGCCAGAAATTGGCTCCTACTCCTCTGCCATGCCTCTGGAGTGCATCGTAAGAACAACCTTTTTGGCTGTACTTTTCATGGCAGTCTTCCCCCTCCATAATACTCCTTCCTCTGAGTAATTTTAGGACTGTACAAGTGCCATATTAGTTCATTTTTTATTTAAAGAAAAAAAAAATTGAATTCTGATTAAACTGTTAGTCGAATTTATTTGATTTGAGAAATGAGCATGTAATATTTGGAGATTTACCAGTTTTTATTAGGAGAAAACCGGATAAGAGAGAGTTGGTTTTATTTAGCTGCTACCTAATTAACTGACGATTACCATATAGCTAAAATTAAAGCTGCTGTTTTAGAAGCTATTATCCATGTTACTGTTGCAGGAAATGTTTAATGACTGTTATATCCTGACCACATCACTACTGGCTGAGCCCCACCGTCTTTTTGAAGCCAACGATATAGCTTTTTTTTTTACTTTTTTTTTAATCCTTTCTTTAATTTCATTGAATCTGTAGATATACAAATATATCTATCAATATTGGTCTATTTGTGAATCAGTGTATGTAGATAGTTTTTTAAAACTTATTGATCCAGGCATTTATAGTAAATTTAAGGTGTTTAAAATTGGTGTAGACGGTTTGGCACAGCCTGGTGATTTTGTAAGTCTTTATTACTCAATTTATTTATCTTTTTTTTTTTTATTGTTGTTTTTTTTTGTTTGTTCTTTTTATCTGCTATAGAATGTCATGCAGATATTCTATTTTTTAATAAAATAAAAACATATCTATCTACATACAATGATAATATAATATTTGTGAAGTACTATTGTTGAATGCATAACAAGGTTTTTGAATCATTTCTATGATTCAATTGTTCACGTTAAATTTCATATGATCTGAGCCGTGACAATATATATCTATTGTAATGTATGAATTTAATATCTCATGTAGTAAAATGCTCTATTTATTTAAATATTCTAAATATGAAGTCTTTGATGTTCATTTATGCCTTTATAATCTCATTGAACTTTTATCTGGTACAGTATGGGTAGGAATGGAATAAGACTTTGTTAATTTAATTTTCTAGGTATTTATTTTTTATTTGTATATGATTTGATCTTGGTTAATTTTTTTTTTTAATTTTAAGGTTGATTTATCACTTGTATATGATAATAGAGATTTTTTGTATAAAGGGATGGGAAAGTTTTACGAGTATCCATCTACTTTGTTTTTTAAAAAACGAGATTAAGTTGTTAACTATAAAACTATTATTTATTAATATTTATTTTTTGTCCTTAATTATTTCAATTTATCTTTTTATTTATGAATTGTAAATTTAAGTACTTGACAGTTACTAAAATTGAACGTTTAAAAAAAAAAAACTTAACTTTTTTTTTCTAACTTTTCGGCAAATATAATAAAAGGACCAATTTAAAATTGTTATTTTATAAAATTTTAGTTATCAGACTATTTTTATTGTGTCAAAAATGAAAATAAATCTTTGAATAATAAGAGCTGAATAACATATTTTAGATGGGTGAATTAGAACTATTTTTTCATAAATAGTTATGTCTCGCCAGCTATGAAAACACTCTAGAATTTTATTTTATTTTTTTGTGATCATGTTAGCGGTATGTTTGCATGAAATTTTTATAAGTTGACTCCTTGGTTGAAGATAATGCTCTTTTAAGCATTATATACATTTTTTTTTTTTTTTATTAAGTATTAATTATTGAACTCTTTGAGGTTAAAATTTTACCAAGAAAATGTGACTGTATTTAATCAAAATTGTTCTTTGTTGTTTGTAAACTATTTAGTAATTAAGTTCCTCTAAAAGTTATAATGTCTGGTTATTCTTAAAAATGTCTTGATTTGGTTAGGTTAAATATTAATTTTGAAGACCGTTGAATGATTCCCAGTTGCCTAAAGAAGTTTTTGTTTAGGAATTTGGCATGAAGGCTTATATCAATCTTTTGACTAGATCTATAAGTCATGCTAATGCGATGAAATAGAATTAGCATCATTCATATATTATGTCATGCCATTTTTGGTGTTACATATGCTGAATGCAACTCCCCTCATTCTCATTTACGTCGGTTCATTCAATTTCTTGTTTCAAAGGCTTGGAATAAAAATAAATGTGCAAGTCATGGACATTGTTATACCTCATTTCCGCTCTCACTTTTGTGTGTAGTCAAAACTACATCTTGTAGTATAGTATATTTTGATGGCCGCATATCAACTTTTGTTAATAATAAAAGAAATTATAAAATATCTTGTTATCTTACACCTTAAGACTACTTTTTGTAGCAACTTGTTTTGGAGATTATGAGCCATGGATTATATTCCTATTTTCTCAAAGAATTGTTCAATTTCGTTTTAATTCAAGCCACAACTAGTTTTGTTCTTATTATAATTCTCATGATAAATTCTATTATTGTTAATTTAAATTGTGGTTTTTATGTCACTTTTATCTGTTTGAGAGAAATTCTTTAAATATATATACTTTTTTTAATAATCTTCCATAACTAGAATATGGCTATGTGATTATGAATTTTTGGGATAGGAGAGCGAGTATTGTTTGATTTGATGGACTGAAGGTAATCAATCACTTTTACCACCTATAATATCTGTTATATATGTACTGTGTGGATAGATTTTTATAAATTCTGTTACTTTGAGATCTGTAGATTTTCTCTGTGTGTCTATAAAACGTGGTAATGTTCTTGTTATAATAAATTATACCTTATCCTTAAAGTACTAAAAACAATATTTCATTTTCATTTTTCTGAGACTAGAGGTTAAGTCAATTGGATAGATTCTTCTGATAGTCTTTGTAGAATATTTAATCCTTGATAAACTATTTAATCTGGCTTATAAAGACTTATCTATTGTTCATGGTTAAATTTTTTATTTTAAAAATTGTTTCCTAACGATTAAGCTACGGGACCTCATAATTGGTTAACAGACTGATGATAATAAATTAGATTTTATGTTAAATAATTTGTTTTATGTAGCATAACTGTGAATCTATTTATTGTATAAGATGTTTATTTTTGCTTTGAAGGAATCAAATGAATATATGTTAGAAGTTCACTTTCCCATCCTTGTTTGTTAATGATGGTATTGATATTTTATGAAGCAGCCATGAAAGCTTCCTGTGATTTTAGTTTAATTTTTAAGAAAATAATCTAATCAGTTGTAATTGTTATTATTATTATTGTTGATGTAAAATTGTGTTAAATAGTTATTAACGTCTATTTGTAATCAAATTTAGTTATTGACATGTCTTTCAAATGACAGTTCACACAGTAAAAATGACACAAATAATCTCTTGAACAGTATTTTACTAAAAATATTTTTATGATATAGACATGTTAACTAGTTTTTCTTATTCGGGAAACCATTGTTATATTTTACCATTCAATCATCTTTATCATTTATTTTAGCTTTTTGTGTACATAAGGTTTTTTTTTTTTAAATAAATTTATTTTCATTTATTCTTGTGTATATATAGTGGATAACTTGATGGATCTCTCTGAGACCTGTCGTACCTTTAATGAAGTGTTACTTTTTACGTCGATATTCGATGATATGTTATTTATGTTTAATGGGTGTAACCCAAAAATGTCTCGGCACTAAATACTCTCTACTGCCTTAAACGTTAGTATATATATGTAAATTAAGGTATCCCGTCATATTCATTTATCATGTGAGCTAAGCCGTATACCCTTGCTAACGCTCATAATCGTGCCTCTATACATAGTAGTCTAAAATGTGGATGAATGTTGCATAAATTGGTATTATTAAATGTCATTTTGTCATATTGTTTGCTTAAATAAAATTATTATACTAACTAATGAAATACTCAAATATTGAATCTCTCGTTAAGGTGGATTCCAGAGGAACCTTAAAATAAAATTTTATTTGACTCTAGGTATGTACATCGTAAAATTTCTTTATTGTGCAATAAATATATGAGTGTATTTGTGTAAACAAATTTATTAATTGTTTGTCATTGTTTGCAAGTTGATACAGAACGAATATTGGAAGCATTTTTATTGTAATTTAGCTGTGTCATGTAATTGAACATTGTATGTATCATTCAGTGTTTGCAATTATTAAAAGTGCACTAAAAGATGAAATGCCATATTGTGTAATCTGTTAGAATAAAACCATGAATAGCTTTAACATAATTATTCCGAGTGTTGTTTTGTTACAAACATTCCTTTTCTTAATGACTTGAATGCATGTTTTTATTTTGATTATTGATTTGTTTATTTTTTATAATTATCATAATTATTTTTTGCTCTATTTCACTCTTTTATTTAGTAACAATTATTGTATAATCATGCATTTTTCATCACTTCTTAGTCATAATACACTAATTGTTGATGTTATCACGTAAAGTATAAGATTATGTTTTTAGTGCTTTGAGCAATTATTTACAAAAATATTTAATTTTTTTCATTGCAAAGAGTCTACAATTTTAACTTGTGTAAATTTAATGATATCTTATTTGCACAGTAAACATTATTTGATAATGATAGCATTTTCAATTAGTTTTTGAAATGTTTCAACAGTGTTACATCGAAATTCAAGGTATGTAAATGTTAATGTGTATTTGAAATAATTATACCACAAGTACAGTTAAATGCACGATACACATTAATGTAAAAATAAATGATTTAGTAAAAGTAAAATTTGAAAGCACGCATTTATATCAAAAGGCATTGTTTATTTTCTAGCACGTAGTTTTCCATATGTGACATGTTATAGTAAAAAAAATACACAATCGAAACAATATTTCAAAATTTCGAAATCTCTATTTCAGTCAAAATTTTCAGCAACAATTCAAACTTTAGTTTCTTAGTTAAACTGTTATAAAAAATTTACAGTTAAATTATATGATAATTTGATTTATCCTACGTATTGTCTTTTTTTTTTATTATTATTATTGATGAAATAAATATCCAAATGGATGTAATACAATTACTTTACCTTACGAGAACATCAAAGCCTGTTTTCTTTTTGTTATATTTTAGGATTTTCTGGAATCAATTGGGAAATTATTTTTTTTTTTTTTTATAAAATCACTGAATAAAAAACACTTGATATTTATCCTTGATTTTATTTGTGATATAATAAAAGGATAGAAAATTACTTATGAGATTTGGATTGGATATCAGAGGGATTTGATTGTTTTAAATATCTTTGTGACCAACTAGAATTAGATGCATTCGAAAGCTAGTACCATAGACTGGGGTTCCTTTCTCCACTGGGGCTCCCTATAGACCCTCCAATAATAGTAATACACAGCCCGTGGCCGTAGTCAGGAATGAGGGATGGACTATGGATGGTTCAATTTTTGACTTTGTGGGTTGAGGTTGGTTTAATTTCTTGCATAGTGGGCCGCATGCTTCCATGAGATGGGAACCGTTCCTATAGACTCACGAAGGTAGTAGGGTTGTCACAAGATAACCAGGGTCTATAGTACAACTATGGGATATGTCAAATGCAAAATAAATAAAAAGCTTTTTTGTTATATGTGCTTCTGTAAAAGCGAAGCAGTAATATATCTAAATAGGCATGATTAATTTTTATTTTTATAGCGTTTGTTTAGAAAATGTTAAATTACTTAAAATCAAAAAAAGGTACTTATATTTATAGTCCCCTTGAAGAAGGGGAGAAATTGAGGATTTTATTAATTATTCATATTTAAAGGTTACTTACAGAGATAATTCAATTTTTCTTCTGGAAGTTAGACAGAAACTCTTTAAACTCAAGGGACCCACTCGTTAAAACTTGTAAAGTGACTACAATTATTATTATGTTTTTTTGTTTATCATATATAATCGCTATTATTATCATTATTGTTTATGATATGCCTTAATGTAGGTAATAGTTGGGGTTTATATTTGGTCAATAAAAACTTAATTAATGTATTTTACAAAACTATTTGATATTGATGAATTTCCTAAAAATAATCAAAGATCAAATAATGCTGCCTATTGTATTTTCCCTAATGTTTTAACTGGTTAGGTTTTAAAATATAAATATATGTTTGTTTTTTTTTTCAAAAAATTTAATTGAAATTTAATTTTTTGAGTTATTAAAAATATTTTTTTTTTTAGATTTTTAAAAATATTTTTTTAATCACTCAGATTTAAAATTTTTTCAAAACTAGCTTTATTACACATCTGCACCATATAGAGAACCAAAATTAATAATTTCATAATTATTTATTATGTATAAATTAATTCATTTGGCATTGTTATTTTTTAGATACAGTCATCAAATAGTCAATAAGTGACTGCTAGCAAGAGATGTATGCAGATGGATTTTATTACTTAGATAATTTAAACAATTTATATATATTTTCGTTTAAAACTTTGAATTTGTTTTGGGGAGTAAATAAACATACCGATAAGAGATATTCAATTAAATTTATTTGTGTTTGATTTCATGGAAGTATCATATACAAATTTTGTCTATGATATTTTAAAATTATTGCATAACTCGTGAAAGGAGTCCATCCCAAGGTTTTAAGAAAATTCAAAACTTAACATTTATTCATTCCATTTTATTTCAATAAATAATTAAATATAAAATAGCTTAAAATTATTTAATAAATACTCACTTTATTGCCTGCTCTGAAGAAGACCTGCATAGTGTACCCAAACATAAACAATAATCAAATAGTTCTCACTATTTTATCTTTATTAATTTATTTTATTTTATGTTTAGGCGCCACTTTACCATCTCCATTAACTAGTTAGTATATTATTTAATTTATTTCTTTGTATACGACATTTCTAAAAGATATTTTCATATTCTCAGTACATCTCTTGCGTTCCATCGTGATTCCGTTAATGCTGGCTGTCTCTTATGTATCTTAATAGTTGATCTTGTGTTCAGTAGTATTCAAGGATTTTCACATATATTTTCTCAGAGGGTAGATGAGAAGCTCTTTCCATTTGTTTTAGTATTGGGCTATATTTTGAGTCTTTATGATAAAATCCTTAGTGATAGCTTATTAAATGATAACTTAAATCAATTATACAAGAGGTACACGAATGACTTACATAATTTAAAAATAAATTGTTTCTCCAAACTATCACGACATATGACAATAAATCTGAAATAATAATGAATGCAATAATTGTAAAAAGATGGCATGATAATTAACGGTTGTGGTTATAACAACAATAAATGTTCATAACTACCAAGTGAATGCTTTAACGCAGGCTCCCTAAGTAAAGTCTGTGTTGGAAGCTGTTCCTTCCTACACTCTCAAACAATTTCCCTCACTTTTCTCAAGGCATTATCTCTGTTGTTTTGTTTTTTGCTTGGTAGTGACATTTAAATGAGAGGATGAAATAGAAGTAAAATTAAAAAAAAAAAAAAAAAATGTATACGATTCAGAATGTTCTAGTTATCCTTTATAAGAGAAAATAAGTTTCACTAGCACTTAACATGGGATAGGAAAAAAAAATATAATTATTTATTAGAAAACTGAAATTGTGGCAATATATGGTAATGACATTTTAGTAGCTCAAGCAATTATAAAACCAAATTATACTTTAATATTTTCATTTGCAACTTACCTGTCTATATCTTTATGTAGAGCCATCACATAATTTTATTAAATATAGTGCGGTGGTTCTTATGGTGCAAGAATAAGACCTAAATAATATGAAATGTACACATATACATTGTATTTATAATTTTTAATGATAGATTTAGTATTTATTTTAATTGCTCATTGCACTTATTCATTTAAGACTTGATCATTCAAATTACATGATATTGATCACTCTTAATACATAGTGCTATGATGTATAATTCAATTTAATTTATTTTAATTATTTTATAAATAATTAATTATTAATACTGTAATTGTAATCATTGCCACATGTAGTTTGGATAATCATGTGTCTCTGCTTATATGTACTCTGCTCTGTTGCGTTATATTCTACTTGAAGCAGCAATAAACATTTTGATTGCACTATATATATTTTTTTCTCTATGGCTTTTAAGTATTTAAATTCACTATAGTTTTTATTTCAAATTTGTCAGCATATTCAAAATGATTTATTCAATTTTTTATTATTTTTTTAGTCTTATACATCCTAATGTAGAAATATCATAATGTTGAAAAAATGTATACTTTATTTTTTTAGATTTTTCTTTTCGCTATGACTTGGCAACTACTAAAAAAGGTAAAGTTACAAAAATGTACCGAAACCTCCTTAATTAGCAGAGATCTGCAAGCCATATTGGTTGTAGATTCAGGCAAAATTAAAAACATAAAATTGCTACAAAATGGTAACAACAAAAGTAAAGTGTTTTGTTGTATTATTTACAAAAGAACAAAAAAGAAAGAAATATTTAGTTAAAACATTTGAGATTCAAACAGAAAATAAAAAAGATAATGGAATAAATCTTTCCAAATAATATTTTACTTATCAATTTTAATTCATTTATTTCTGTTTTTTTGAAGACTGTACTATGTTTCAAAATAAGGAATTTTTTAAAAAACTTTCATATTTATATTGCATCTGAGAATCTATAAAAATTGTTTAAAGAATTTACTATAGTATATGTGTGTGATTTGAAAAATATCACATTATCACAGTTTAAAGTTGATGTATGTTAAGAAAAAATGCATGTTTATAGAATCATCTAAAACAATGTACTAATTAAAAAATTTTGTGGATAATTTGGAGATTTCAATTGTTACAAAAAAAAAAAATTTATTATGAATTAACCAGACTTTTTTTTTACTATTTGCACAGATATATTCTGTAGGCGAGTTTTATTGTGAAAATGCAAAAGTTATTGAATGTTAAAACAAAAATAAATTCATTTTTTTACTTCAATATAAATATTTCATGTTATCAAATGATGGTCTCTGTTAAAAGTAACAACTACTAAATTATAAATTTATGTAATATATTATAATGTAAAATATTGTTTTGTTAAATATTACTTCCCTTTTCCTTCAGTATACAATGAACTCCCTTCAAATAATGTACTGTATCAATTAGTCTTTTTCAAACTGTCGATGTGGGATATGCTATCTCTGGTTTATTCATGTAATCTCATCTTTTTCTGTCATGATGATCACTGAATTGGTAAAGCATTGGATCTTTAGCTTTTAATTAATATTTGAGATTTTTTTTACTGCAATCCCAAAGAATCTTTTGTTTTTATCTATGAAAAGGTTTTTCACAAGTACATCTGCTTCCAGACATGCCATTTATTTTTTCACAAATAATTTAAATCTTAAAGTTATTTATATTCGGTCTGACTTGAATAAAATATACATTAAGTTATCCATTATTATTATTCGACCACAAAACAGTTAATTCCATTTTTGCATCAAAGTTGAATATAATGGTGTATTGAAGTCCTGAAAGTATTCTATGATATTAAAGTATATAATACAGTAAGTATTTTAATATATATATAATTCTTGCACTTAATATCCCACTATTTCAGCTTGCAGTAGTTTGTTGACATTCACTGATATAATTTTTAATTATTTATTAAACCTATATTTTTCTTTATTTCTTAAAATTTATAACTGTGTTTAAACTAAAAATACAATAATTAAATCTGATAGCTATTATCACATGAAAGGTTTTTGAAGAAACTACATATTGGTAACACTCCAATAACATTTGTTACAATTTTTATTAATTACATATTAGTATACAATATACTATTTGTATTTTAATAAATGTAGAAGTTCTTGAGGACATCTTCCTTTTTGGAGGATTTTCAGGAATAGAGGGGAAAGCAAAGTTAGCAACTAGTGGGTTTGGGCAGATAATGAGTTTATTATGGAAGGATTGAAATCTGGTTTTCGCTAGATAAGCTGTAATTGGAACATTGAGGATGATTTAATTCATTGATAAAGTAAGGACAATAGATGATTTTACAAAGGATTTTGGATTATTAGAATTGGATATGAGAGGTATGAGAGGTAGCCCCAAAGCTCTGGAAGTCCAAATAGGCTTATTATAGTCATGTAAATAGGTCTTTTGTTATCAATTATAAGTTTGAACCATTTGTATAGTAAATGTTGTAACAATCCAAATCAGACAGCTTCTTGTCTTTTCAGTCTTGTATTGGGGTCTAATTTGGTCATTTGTTCAGATTTAGTCCTAGGTTGTGGATATGTTCAACAGGAATAAGTGGAATATTGTAGGTTATTCTGTAGGTTTATGACGAAAGATAAAAGGTCATTTGATGGGATTTATTTTAATGCTCTAGTTTTTACACCATTCTTTTTTTTTATATGGGATTGGATATTTTGTGATCACAATAATGAGTCATTATGCACTAATAATGTGTTATTGGCAAACCGGTAAAACTTACCATTAAAACATATTTTTTGTACCTTTATCTGTATAAATAAATTTACCATTACTATTGAAAATTCAAGCTTACCATTTTAGTGTTGGTATTGTGCTTTATTTTGATTTATGGAACAACCCTTTTTAGAATTATCCCATTGATACGGAATTTAATAATATATCTTAAAAATCTAGGATAGCAATTCCCTTTTAAAATTTTCAAAATCATTTTCCAAATTTATAACAGGCTTGCTGCAACTTTTCAGTTTCAAACTCCAAGTAAGAGTTCACCGATAAGTACTCCCATCATACATTTGGCTGATAAGCCCTTCTTTTTCCATTAAGTTTACTAGTTAACACCCTCTTGAGTTCACCACCCATTTTCAGGAAGTGTCTACTCTACCGAAGTCACTCTACTCATTCATGAAATGTTCCAATAGGTGATTCGTAAGTTCTTTAGATGGTTCCTGATTTTGTCTTGTAAAGACAATTTGTCTTCTTTGCTTCTTAGATGTTTCATGATGATTTATGTTGAAGGTAAGCCGGTCATGGGTCCACTGTTTACGAGTCATGGGTCACTCCAGTACTTACCAGAAAAGGGGTCTCTGGTTGATATTTTCAAATTTAAGAAAGTCAAATTGAGATGGAGATACTGACACAACCTTTTACTCTGGATGAAAAATAGTGTTAGTGAATCTTACTCAAACTGGTTTATGTATTTTGGAAATACATCTAAAATCTAAAATTCAGTTTTCCAAAATTCAAGAAGCCTCTAGGAATGAATTTCTAACTGATTATGAAATTTTTGAGTTAGCAATCAGAATTTTAAAATAGTGAATCTCATATTCTATTAATAATCGCTTACTTCTTATTGTTTAAGTTACAAATAATGTGCATTTAAGTCCCAAACACACTTTATTAATATTTTAAATGTTCAACGTTTAGGCCTACTTTATCCTCAAAGGCCATCTTAATTATCAATTTACACCTCGCATCTAACTATTTTTTTGCTGGCTTTTTATTTAGTCAATTTAACCGATTATTATCGCTTTTTCACTTAATTTTAATCACAATTTATCTTACACTATTGCTTACTTATCAAAAATATTGTTTGAAGAAAGTAATGTGGGGAGAAGAAAAGGATATAAGATGTAAATTTATAGTTGAGTTAGTCGTGAGGATGGCCAGGTGGGCCAAAACATTAGACATTTAAAATATTAATTAAGAGTCTTCGGGACTCAAATTCTAATTCACCTTCATCAGAAAATATTAAGCTGCTAATCTTTTTTTTTTTCTTTACCTCATGAACTTGTCATTTTCTGTTTCTAAAATTTTACTCTATATTATTTATCAACGGCTCCTGAAACACTTTTATCATATAACTTAAGGTTTCCAAAAATGGATTATGGATTTTCAGGTAAGGTAAAAAAAACTTTTCTAAGCTTTTGTTTTTTAGACATGAAACCTATGTGTTGATTGGATCTCTTTTTAAATGGTGGGAGAAGGGTCAGATTTGACCTCATATATTTTTAAAGAATATGAATAGTTAGATTTTTTTATAATAATGTATGATTTGTTAAAAAAAATTTTCGATGGGTTTTAAGTACAGTCAACTTCTGTACAATGTTTTTAATTAGACCTTAATTTCTAAATATTTTTAATTTTTTTTATTTTTATGCTTTCCTTTATTGCTTAATTAAATTTATTATGAAGTTCTTTATTATTGATTAAGTAATGCTAATTAAAATGTTGTTTTTAGTGATTATTTTTGTTAACCGTTCATTAAGGAGCTTGCCAAATGAGTAAGGAGTGTGTACTTAATGCACTTGGATTGCAAAGGCAACAAAGATTTTACCAATGAGAAAAAAGTTAAATTATTTGTTAATGTTTAAATATACTCTTCAATAAAATTATAACTTGTATACTTTGTATTTAATTTATATGATATTTATTTAAAATAATTTATAATTATATGAGTCATGATGAGAGAAATGAAGAGTTTTGAGTTCGAATTTTCAGAAATATAATATCCCAATCAAGCTGAAAAAAATTGAGGTCCCTCCCTTAAACACATTAATTGAAATTCAATATCTATCCAAATAATAAATATTTTATTTATGAATAAACTAGGAAGAAGTTACGATAGGGCCATGGCTCTAACCTGTATTTCTCTAGGCAGGTAGTTAATTTGGAAAACCATAAGATGACAATTTTTCAAAAAATGTTTCATAAACATTAATGTATTAACAACTTAAATAATGTACAGTAACATAATTTATCTTGTAAAAATTAAGAACTAGCCATTTCATTTATTATTTTGTTAATTCTTCGATTTACCTTCAGTTGAGTTAGCTTCCTAAAATTATTATGGTTAATTTAAAAGGATTAAAAAGGATATGATGTGCGCTATTTATTATTGTATAACTCATCATTTATTTATCTTTTTCTTGTATCTTTAATCTAATGAATTAAAGTTTAATATATAATTAATATAATTTAATAAAGTTTATTTGTTGTTATAAAGTAATTAAGGTTTTTTATAATTTTAATAATAATTGTGAATAGAGAGCCACGGAAATGAAAGAAAATGAAAAAAAGACCCATAATTTTAAAAATGTTGAGAAATTCTATAATTTTAGAATAAAACTAGGATACAATATTACCTGTATTAGTTGGTTTGGTTGCACATCCTATAATAACATAACTATTTATTTGAAATGAATTTGATCCTCTTTTAAATTTTGTTATGTATAGATGATTGACATCTTCTGATTAAATCAAGATAAACATAAATAGTTTCAACTATTTATTAATCTACTGGCTAACATTTCAACCCACAATGCAGGTTCTCATCAGGTTTAAAATAATAAAAATACAGAGTAAAAAAAACAACTAATAATGACTAACTATAAAAGTAACATGTGAATAAATCAGAGAGAAATGTGGAAGTATAACAAGACATCCATATGAACTAACTAAACTAAAACATAAATAAAAAATAGTAAGGAATTAAAGATGAATCTTTTTGGTATTCATCATTAACTTCCATTCTATTTTTTTAAATATTTTTTTTTTTTATGTTTAATGTTAACCTGTTTATATGGTTGTTTTTTGTCACCACTTTTGTTACTGCTACATTATCTTTACCTACTCTATATCTTTTTATTTCAGCTCTGATAGATACTTTCATTATTAGTTGAAATGTTAACTATTAATAAATAATTATTTTGATTTTTCTTTACCACAACCTGGACCGTATCCTTCTATTCTAGATTTATTTATTACTTAGAATCCTCCTCATGCCTTTCAGTATTGAGTTATGTTTACATATATCAGACTAATGGGATATTATTATGAACGAGGTATGATACTCCTCCATCAACAATTTAAAAAATCCAAAAATTTGAGATTTGATAACCAGCTTTGAACTGAAAATTCCAATAAAATATTTACTAAAATTGAAAACCCATACCAATACCTTTGGAATTATGGAATAGGGATTTTATCGATACAATGTTATATTAGAATTTAAAAAAAATATATAAACAACTTTATTTTGGTCGTCCGCTTGTTTTCTGTTGATAGTTCTTGCTCGAATACTTGTAAACCACAGTCAACAGATAGTATAATTCATCTTAAAATATTCCAATTTTATTAAATAACTTAAATCATATGCATCACTACTTAGTAATGGGACATCTAAAAAAAGTTTTCATTTTATTTTGAGTTGGACATATTTCAAAGAGTACCATAGTCTGGGATGTTTCTTTACTGGGGTCGTTCTACAGCCTGTCCCTAGACGAGAAGGGCTGTTAGAAATTAACCTCAATCATAATTAATGAAACAATGTTTTTCGTCAGATGTGCCACTACTGAAGCAAAGAAATTTTCAGATAGTGTAAAAACAAATAAAATTCTAAAGTAAAAAATTAAAACAAAAATTTAAATTAATGAATAATAATCTGTGACCAGTTAGTATGCACCAATATTCCTGATTAATTTTTATTTGTAAGGTTTTTTTTTTTGTTTCAACTTTTTATTAGTACACTATTAAAAAAAATGTATTAATTGAAGCAATTAAATTTACGGCTGTTCAGTAGATCAAATATCATAATTCTTAAAAAATAAAATTATATCAATGATAATCTTTGAAGGAAAATCTTTAAATCCTTTTTTACTTCTTCAATTCTTTAATGTATTATTGGACGTTTCAAGTTTAACTTATCTCATCTTCAAAACTGCAATAATAGATCATTCACATTTAAGAGCATAAACAAGACAGATTAAGACTTGGAAAGGGATGAATTTAAAGGTAAAGCACTTAGTGGAATTAAAATAATAAGTTTCTTAATGGATTATTAGAAAAGTAATTCAATTTGATTTCAATTTGCGATGATAACATCGTAGAAATCATATCACTGGATATGTATGCATATCACATAAAAAGAAAAAAAAAATTATATTTGACGAAATAACGGTTTTAAGTTATTGATTATGGAAAAAAAATGTGATAGAAAGATGAAAAGGTAAATAAAATTTGAAATAAAAATGTATTTAGTATTAGTAAAAAATTCATGATTTTTTTAAAAACTGAAAAATGTAACTATGCATTATAGAATGAGTTAGAATTTTAATGTGGTTTATTTATATGTAGTTGTTTAAAACTATTTTATATGTTAGGATAGTTCTTTTGATTCTTAATTATACATTTTTTTGAGGATGAGTTTATTTAAACTCGAAACGTTTAATATATTGAAGATTTGAAGAAATAAAAAAGGGTTTTAAATTTGGTACTTGAGAGGTTATAATTGATGTATCATTACAATCCTTTGAAAAATGTTCAATAGAAATTTATTTTGAAATGTAAATAATTAAGTTAAGAATTATCATTTTTTTTTTAAAAGGTGAAAATGGTCCTTCAAAGAAAAATTTTGTTCCAAAGGAAGATAAAAGGCAACAGCATATAAAGGAATTAATTATTACTGAGCAAGCTTACATTGATGACATGTCAATAGTTTATGATGTAAGTCAACCATTTATATGCCATAATTAATTAATATCAGATGAGAATTAAGTATGAAAAAATAATTTATTAATTTTGTAAACATCTTAACATTTTTAAAATTATATTATATTATACTATTCTAAAAACTATGTGATTATAAGAGCTTATTGGAATGAAAATAGTATAAGTCCAGTCTGAAGATTTTTGAAATATTGAGTTTTGAGATATTTCTAGTTTAACCTCTACGACTAACATCCATGAAGGTTTTTGATTCAGTACTTAGCGAGCAAGCAGTGTTGGGTAATAAGTAAATGCAATTACTTTAATGCTGTTAGCAAGTAGTGTTTCTTGATCAATGGTGTTTGTACTGATTTGATGATTGTACTAGATTTTTACAAAAGTCTTGTTACTTAAAATAAGTTTTATTTAAATTTCTATATGAAATATATTGATGGCTTACTTCACAGTGCTGCTAAGTACATTTTCACTAGCTTTATAAAAAATACAATTAAAGGTTCTCTCTTTTTGGAAAATCACAACTTTTCAATTAATTTTTTGACTGATTTAGATTTTATACCTGCCATTTTTTATTTTATCAATCAAAAAATGAATTGAAAAATTGTGATTTTCCTAGAAGAGAGAACCTTTAATTGTATGTTTCATAAAGTTAGTGGAAATATACTTACCATCACTGTGAAGTAAGCCATCGATATATATTAAAATTATTCTTCAAAATACAAGCACTCATCAATTACTTTAATCTATCGTTCTGCCAGAAGTTGAATTCCTTGGTTTTCAAGACCAATAATTCAGCACATCCTGATTTGACATCTTCGTTTTTTCAAAGTGTTGGTTTTAAAAAAAAGAATGCACTTATTAACTGTAAAAGACCATAGTCAAATGGTGCAACACTAGTGCTAGATGCTAATACTCTCCATTTCTTAGAATTTTACTTGGACAAGCATGAACAATGTGCATCACCTTGGCCTGTTCATTTTGCATGACATGTTAATATTTTTTTGAATGATGGCTTACTATAGCGTTCGTGACTCTATATTAGTCATATGTCTGTTATGGAAGTAAACAACATGCATTGTTTTCATCACAGACCAAAAAGGATTAAAATGAGTCTTCATTTAAGTCTTTAAATGTCAGCAATGTATTAATGCACTTAGACTTAAAGATTTTTGTAACAACCTAGTACAATGAGCGGAACATTTTATACTTGTCTCTCAGCCCAACGAAGGTTCTTGTACCTTCTTTACTGATATTGTATGTGCCTCATTAGAATTTTAAAATATATTAGGATCTCCTGATCTCAGAGATGATCTTTGGCTGGTAAAACAAAAATAATCTTTCTTCCACAGCCTAACTTGGACCTGGAATCAGTCTGGATATTATTAGTTCAATTCCTTACCATAGCCTTTCTTAAATATCTTTCCTGCTAAGTATCCTTTATTCACAAACTCATTGATTTAGTGATTACGTTTTGTGCATTATCAGACCATTAGTGTGGCTAAAGATGGGGCAATGGTCCCAAATTAATTAAATAAATGAGTTTCCGAATACAGGATACTTTGCAGAGAAGATATTTTCATTACACCCAACTAGATAAACATGAAAGATGTAAGTTTTGCAATAATATTTCAGTATTTTTGCTATCCTATGAAAGTAAAAAATTATTATTTACAAGGAAATTGTTCACAGAAAGTGATATTAACCCAAAAGTTGTATATGCATTTTACAATGCCAAATTTTTTAAAATTAATTAATAATATAAATTTTTAAGGTGTTCGAGAGGCCATTGATTGAAAGCCGGCTTTTGACTAATGAGCAATTGAGAACAATTTTTATAAATTGGCATGATATATTAGAGTGCAATTATTCTTTCTTGCGGTGAGTTGATTTATATATAGTTGATATTGTACTTGGTTATACTTTAAATATACTTATTAATTTTTTATTATTTTTATTACAGTGCTTTAAGAGTGAGGAGAGATATGAGTAAAGGAGGGATCATCAGGACTATTGGAGATATTCTTTGCGAAAACGTATTTTGTCTTTTATTTTTAAATTTGATCATTTTAGATTCTATTAGCAAGTAAACATTTAAGTTATTTCTTGTTAACTCATTGGTTACAATGGCTTTTATTTACGATCATGATTATGGCGATCGTTTTTTATTTAGTGTTACTCACCCATAGTAGCCATCACTAAGTAATGTTGGTTTCAATAATACATATGCATTTCAACTATTTTTAATTATGTTAAGACTTAAAATGTATTGTTCATTATTTTAATTACTATGAGTGTTAATTTTCAACTTTGTGACTGAACTGCCAATATCAATTATTTGGGTATGGTTTTATTGAAGGATAGTGTTGGTTTTAAAATAATTGGTTTAAACAGTCTTAATTTTATTTTGATAATATGTAAGATCTTAGATTAAGAATTTCTAACTTTTCATCAGTTTATTGCAGTTGTTTCCAACCTGGGTTTAGTAAAAAACTAGGGTCCCATAAGCCTCTTCCAGGGGTTCCACGAAATAATTTAGGAATGGTCCATTCCATATCAACTCAACCCAGTTTTGAACCTTATAATTTCAGATTTTCTTGAATTTTGCACAGGTTTTTATAGGTATTATAAGTAGCCTTTGCTGAAATGGCAGATCGCTTTATTTTTATCAAATAATAAAATAGGATTTCCTCCATTTTCCTACTTCTGCCAACAGAGTTCTGCCACCAAAAAAGGTTGAAAACCACTGTTCTATTGTGCTAGGTTTGTAACCAGAGTTGGCAATCCTGCAATTTTCCAGAGTTGCTTTATTTTGTGATAGGTATTATAAATACCTATTTTAAAATATATCTTTCTATTTTTCCATTTTAACAAATATCCAGTATGTGTTTGTGAATATTTTTTTTTCTTTTTATGATTTTCACTTAGGATATGTTAATGGCTGAATATAATTTTTTATTTCTAATTATTTACACAAGGTTTTGTATTACAGCTTCCTCGTATGAGGGTATATGTGCGCTTCTGTGGATGTCAGCTACGAGCGGCAGCTATGCTTCAGACACTCAGCGAAACAAACAAGGACTTCAGCGCCTTAGCGAAAAGATGCCAGTCAGATCCGAGAACTAAGGGGCTTCCTCTGAGTTCTTTTCTCATTAAACCAATGCAGAGGATAACAAAATATCCTCTTCTCATATCTAAGGTTAATATAATAAATATAATTGTCACTGCTTTCTACTACTACTATTTCCGGCTCAATGTTGAAAAAACTTAAGGTATTCTCATTGGTTCCAAGTTTCTTCTTAATTCCATTCTTTACTTGGAAATAATTTCTTGGTGTGTATCTCTTCAGAGCCTTTGGAAATGTAAAGAGCCTCCCTATATCCTTAATTTGTTTACCCTGTGTTCCTCATCTTAAATATGAGGTCCCAACCCTCAAATTTGTATATTCCTCCTCATAGAACAGTTTTCTTCAATAAATCCTTTATAATCCATACTACCTCATGCCTGGTGTTCTCTACCCATCCATATGTCAAATCTCTTCATTAACTTCATTTAAACATAAATTATTTTTCCTCCTCCTCAACTATCAATCTACCTTGAATCTGTTGCAATTTTACTTTATTTTATTTATTAATTTTTTTTTTTACAATATCTTGATGGTCAATTATTTTCTGTTACCAATATTTATAAATATTCAGTCTGAAAGTTCAGCACTTTTTTTGTTGTTAATTAAATTCTTTATATTACTATTTTAATTATTAATCATCATTATATGCCAGACAATTGGCTCTTGAATGTACATTGTTATTATTCTTAGGGGACTAGGCTTCCGTAAATGAAATTACTTTTTCTTTCTTTACTTATTGTTTTTGTTTGGAAATCTCAAGAAATAATTTGAAGTTGAGAAATTAACTGTCTTTTGTTGCTAGAGTTAAATGAATTTGGCATTAATTTGTGTCTCCATTTGCCATTCTAATTTTTTTATGCTCCTTTACTGAGTGTGAATGTGATAATTAGGTTAAAGAATAGTGACTTGAGAAATATCGTAATCTTTTTTAATAACTATTTTTCTTCTCATCTCATTGAACCATTTTTTGAAATTATATATTAACTAGTTTAGCCCTGTGAGAATGCTTGCATTTGATATCAACCTTCTCTATAATAAATTTAAATTTGGTTTGACCCCTTCTTAACCCACGCATTATTTCAAAAATGTTTAAGTTTAGGCCTTTAAAGCACAGGACCCAGGATGTCCTGTAAGATTAAACAAAAATTCAAGAGTATTAAATTATAAGAAAAAAAATATTCTCCCTATTTTGAGCTCAGGAAAAAAGTATTGAATGTGTTAGGAAATAGTATTTTCCTACACAAATATTATATACAGGAATATAATTGGATTATTTTAATTATGTAAATATCATAGGCTGTTATGGGATGAATTTCTTTTTTATTGACCCGAAAACCGTGAATTTGGTAAATACTCAGTTATTGGGTGGCACTCACAACTTTTTAATTGCAATATTTTGTTGAGATCTAAAATTATTACTTAATTTTATTTATTTTCCATCTTTATTTTAAACAATAATTTTAATACTTATATCTAGATCTTGGAGTATACTCCAAAAGAACATTCTGACAGGCAAAATTTAGAAGAAGCATTACAAAAAGCCGAAGACTTGTGTAGCCAGGTATGTAATGAAGACATTCTCTGTTGTTAGTTTGTTAATATTTTAATTAAATTTTATCATTGTATGAATATCAATTTATTTTATAATAAATATAGTATAGAATCATTAATTTATCTGGGGTAAATTCACTCAGAAATTCCTTTAATATATTGTTTAAATTGAATTATTTTCTTTTTAAATAGGTTAATGAAGGAGTGCGTGAGAAAGAAAACTCTGAAAGGTTGGAATGGCTTCAGAGCCACGTGCTCAGTGATAGACTTTCAGAACCACTCATATTTAATTCTTTAACAAATGCTGTTGGGCCTAGGAAGTTTTTACATTTTAGTGCCTTAACAAAAGTATGTTTCATATTTTTGTTTACGTTGTATTTTTTTTTTCATTATTATTATTATATATATATTTATTCAAAATTTTGTTTTAGACTAAAAGCGGGAAAGAATTGATAGGGTTCTTGATGAATGATTTCCTCTTGCTGGCCCAACCTAACAGGCCGTTAGGGGGTCAGTTCAGTTTTGAAAGACACCAGAATGTTCTGTTTAGGATATATAAACAGGTTATTATGTTATTTATTCATTTATATAACAGAGAATTATTATGATATTTTTTATGAATATTAATTAGTAAATTTATTGCATTGTAATTCTGCTTAAGTGTCGACTCATCTCTTGTAGTTAACTGAATTAAGAAGTATAGTTGAGAAATCCAAAATCAAAGTTATCAGAAATGAGGTACAGCTGTTCACCATATGTCTCATAAACCCATTTACTAAAATAGTAGCAGATAATTGGAACAAGGACTTGTTTTGTCTCTTTCAAGGGTGTCATTGATTTATCATCTTTGGTGAAAAGAATTAGTTCCCTATTGGTAAAAGTTCTTGGAATCTTTAAAAATCTATAGCACTACTACCCATAGAGAGTCTCGATAAAGACATATTTCCTCCATTTACCATACCAATGTCGGTCTCCCTCAAGGTTCCTGCTTAAGTCCAACAATATTCAATTTATTTATCAATTACTTTCTAAAAATTAAAAATGTTAACAATAACAATTGAGTCCTGTTTGACGATGATACAGTGTTATTCTCTTCTTCTTACTGGATAGACACATTACCAGAATTATGTTTTTGAAATGGGGATTAAGCCTAAATGTAGACAAAACTGAGGCTGTTATTAAAAAAAAAAAAAAAGACCTATACTTTCTTACAAAATAATTTTAAATGATACTCCAATTCCCTTCTCCAAATCTGTGAAATACTTAAGAGCAACATTTCACAATAAAGTCCTATTCAACCAGCACATTAATTTAAAGTTAGAAAATTTCTGAAAAACTATATACAAAAAAATGTTTACTTATTTTTATAAAACATCAAAACTCTCCCATAATTAGGTTGATATTCTATAAATTAGTACTAAAGCCTATCATAACATATGCCTGTCCGAGAACTTCACTAATCTAACCAAATTAAAAAACTATATGTAAGTATTCTGAAACAAATGCTTTGAAATTGTTAAAAATAATCCATATAACACTAGAATAACTAAGGTGTACTCATAATTAAAGACACCATACATGAATACATATAAAAATTTACACATATCTTTTTTCAGTCTTGTTCACTCTCTTTAATTCTCTTAATAACTGAAACAGGATATTATATGAAACAGCAACCTGTAGAGATAAACATAAGAGAACTCAATGTATACGATTGCAAACATCGTCAATGATAATCTGTATTTTATTTTATAATAGTTTAGGTTTTTTTTTCTCTGTTTGATTTTAAAAGCTTAAGGAAGAAGTATTTAAATAAATAAATTATTAATTATACAATTCAAAAATTACTGCAGGACCAGAAATTGAAAATAAAGTTAAAAAAAAAAACTAATTTAGATTTATTTTAATATATCTACCTTCTCATTTCAGTTTTTAGTATAATTTTTTAGTTTCATATCTAATTTTTTTTTCTCTCTAATAATTAAAATGTATAATTTTAATTTTTTGTTTTAACATTTATAATTAATACATATATTTTTATTAGCCTTTGTTATTGAGTGATTTAAACATTGTTGGGAGCATTGGAGAGCCGAATGGTGTTGAGTTTCGTCTTGAGTACAATAAAACAATTTTCAATTTGAGTGCCACATCACACAATGAAAAGAACTTGTGGTTGAAAAAGTTGACTTTAGCCCAAAATGAACTGAAAGAGCACGAAAGAGACAAATTGAGAAGGCAGCAATCGAGTAAGTTTAATATAGACCCTCCTTTTATTTTAGTAAATTGTTTTGCACTTGTGGTTCTTATATTGTTTTTATATAGTGGTTGATAAATTATTTAGAAATATAACCTAAATATATTAAATATTAGGTTAATTCTTATTATATACTTAGTAAAGTGAAAAGTTAGTTATATAGTATGAAAATTATTATATGAAAAGATTATACCATTGGTTCACTTTTAATGTTGACCCCGCCTTCTTTCTTCTTACCTGTGACCAATGGTAAAAATTACTGCTGTCATATTATGAGTATTTACTGCTATTATTTTGTATAATTTATTACATTTATTTTTTAGCTTATTTTGATGGTTTTTTTCTTGCTTAACCATATTTTTAAGTTTTAGGCAAAAAATGAAGTTAGTGTTTATTCCCATAATTTTATGGGCATAAAATATTTAAATTAGTATTTGCTTTTTGTTTTTTCTTTATAAGATTTTCGAATTTCAATTATAAAAAAAAAAAAAAAAATACAAGAATATTATTTATTCATGATTACATGTAAGTAAACATTAAAATTACAACAAATTTCCCTACAGCTCAACTACATGATTCAAAATTAGTATAAAAAAGTTAAAATTTATTCTGTATATCGAATAAATAATAAAGAATTACTTATGCGTTTGATTTGTACTTAATTTTCAAAATGTAATAAAAATTGCATTTATTGAGGTGATTCGTTATATCTATATCATCGTACACTATGTTACTTGTAAATATCAGTAAATTTTACTGCTACACTTAAAAAAAAAAATTTTATTACACTAAGCATTTTATCCCTAAATTACTGTTTTTTTTTTTTTTTTTGTTTTTTTTATTTTGTTTATCATAATTTAATACAGTCAACTCTCAATAATTTAAAACTCTCAGTTCAAATAATTTACAGGCAGAGATGAAATTCAATTCAAATTCAAATACAAGAGAGTGGTTCATAGAAAAGTATATATTAAAATGTGATCTTTATTTCAAAATAATAAACTAATAAGGTACATGCAATTATGAAAAAATAAAAATGCTCATTTTGAAAAAGTTCATGATCTTATTTTGAATGAGCGACCTCCCTTTAGAATTTACTAGTAAATTTTCAATGTGTCCTGAGGAACTAGAATACAGAGATGACTTTTTCTATCATCTGAAGTGGTAAAGAAGTGAAGAAGTAGCTGTTGTTCTTATTATAGGGTGTTTGGAAGCAAGGTGTCGCTAAAATTTAAAATTCTCGAGGATATCAAAACACATTTCAACTTATCAAATTTTTTCAAGAGATTGCGGAAAAAATAGAAAATATTGAGAGTAGACTGGAATTGTTATTTCAATTTATCGTCTAATTTTACCGCCATTATCATATTCTATTATATTACCATTTCTTCTAGTTTTTACAGAATTTGAATTTTTATAGTTTCATAAAATATCTTGTTTAACTAATTGCTTCAAGGATATTGTATTAATGATTTTCACGTCCATTAAAAGTGGGTTAGGCATTATAGCTAGTCCTGGTAGCTGGGTACAGGTATTAAATGGTTACTAGTTATTATTTAATTAAAAAAAAAAAAAAGATATATTTTTAACCAATATTTGACATTTTAAATTTCTTATATCTAATATTTTGATCCTATTGTCTTAGTAAAAATATATAAATAATGATTATTATATTTTTCAATTACTCACCAGAAAATATTCCTGAAAAAAAAAAAAAAGTTAACTTCTCATTCTTGAAAGTAGGATGTTAGTTACAAAACACAAGTTCACTTTGACTCTGAAATCTCTGATATTCCAGAGCATTTCCTGGAGGAAAACAGTGATAAAAGAGAGATAAGTTTATCAATGTTTTATGTAACAGATTGTTTTTATATTTATAAGACAACTAAATACAAATTTATTTTTGTTAAATTCTCTTATTTAATAGAAGTAACTTTAGTTCACTCACATGATAACTAATTTTATTTTATTCCCAGGTCTTTTAATGTTGGTACAAAAAAGTAGTTAATTAATATATATATTTGACCTGATTGTATAAATATATTTAGACCTTACCTTTGTTATATTGGAAAATTCTTTTATAAATGCTGCTGTGAAATGTTGAGATGAGCAATTTTATAGATAATGTTTTCTACTAAATGATGTTTGGGTAGTTTATAGAGCTTATTTTATTGGTTATTAGCATCATGAGATTACATTATCTTATTTGTCTAGGTTTACAACTGACAAAACACCTTAATTTAATTTTGTGCCAATAATTTTTATTTAAGAAATTCAACATTAATTTTTTTTTTTAATTTTTAAATTATTTATTTTTAGATTATAAAACAAAACATTTTGAGTATTATTGCAAGAAATATTTAATTGTCTAAGCTGGATATTAAAACAAGAAGAACAAACATATTAATTTTCATTTAATTTTACTTTGAATAGAACTACTTATAACACTACTTTATAACTATTACAATAACTGTCCTAGTCTGCTGCCATGGTGAAACTGTATGATAGATTCTGTCATGACAGTAATTGCTGTCATTAGAGTAAATACTTGAGAGTATTATTGCTTTGGGTCTGGCCTCACGGCAGTGAGTGAGCTCTGTCATGACAGCTCTTATCATCCAGTTTACACCATGGCAATTGATAGTATGGTTTTGAAATATCTCTCAGTAATGCAGTTTATCTTACTGTGTTCATGGATTTTAGATGATATTTGAAAAATATATTCCCTTATTTTAATAAATAATTATATCAAAAAATAAATACAGGTATTATTATGAACAACTTTATTTTGGTGTTTTTTTTTTATTGTTTGTTATTAAATATTAATCAAAAAGACTAAGAAAAAAACTTTAAAAACCACATTCTTAATATAAAATTATATAATAATAAAATTTATCAGTTTTATAATATATCTATATAAATTTCACATTTTTATAACATTTCAGCCCATTCTATTGGGCGTTTACCAGTTGGATAAACTAAGATTGTTATTTCATTGAAATTATTTTATTAAATAATCATTTGAGAAAATAATTATTTCATGAAATAACCCTTTAATTTATTTTATAAATACATCATTTAAAAATTGTATCATTAGTAAGTTTATGTAAAATTTTAGGTTTATTTAAGAAAATTATGTTTTGTACATCAATATTACAATTATATATTTGGGATGAATTAATATTTCTTTATAAAGTGTACTTCTGGATTAATATATGTAAACATCTGTTTAGAACAAGCGTCATTTGGCGCTGTTGGCAGAATCCTCGTGTTTGTCATGGAAGGAAGTAAACTTAAAATCACAACAGGTATTTTTATGGAACAGAGAGGTTAACCGATTGGTGGCACTTAACAACTTATTTAGCACTTTATTTGCATTTTGGCTAGTTGCACTGCTGCATGCTTGAATGAATAATATTATTAACTGTGGTATGATGAAGTGTATTATGTTTATAATAATGTATAATGTGTAATAATATTGATTAATATTTAATTACTAGTACATAACTTGATCGTTATTTACTCACATTTTATTGTACTTTTTCTAGAGAAATTATATCAAGTATATTTAGCGATGCTACTAGGCTTTACAACAATATATTTAGTTTATTATGTTTACTGCAGCTGGTATATTTTTTATTGGTTTTAATTCATCAATCACAAGAGTTAGGAGTCCTATACATTGCAAAGCCATGGGCATTGGTGGTATTTTATATCAACTTACAAATACTAAAATACATATTTCGATAAAGGTTCTGGTTGATATGATTTACAAAAGTGGGTAGTCACTTTATACACAAAAATTAATACTTAAGAATTTCTTGTTATTTCTTAGATACTAATTTTGTTTATTTTTTGCACTATCTAATAAGGTATTTATTGATAAATTTAAATGATAATAGAAATTAAAACTGAATAAAGTGGTAACAATGATTTGCTAATATCATGCATAAAGTGATTTTTTAGAGGTTATTCAAGAACCACAGGTGAGGATTTTATTTTTGATTTGGTTTATTTACCAATCAATTTTATGTATTAATTATAAAACATAAACATAAGAAATTTAATTAATTGCATGTTGTAAACAGTTCGGAAAAGGCCACCCAAATGTATGCTTAAATTAATCATCATGAAAGGCAGATTTCTAGAACCGAGTTCGTTCCGTGGAGGTATGACTTAAATATATTTATTAATATAAATTCCATATTAGTGTTATGTTGTGGCGAAGACCTGGTTGTGACCAGTTACAGCAAACTGAAACGTTCTTTTGGATCAGATTTGTATAAGTTTATGCAATGTTGTGATCGTCTTGATTATACATCTGTAAAACCCTCTTTGTTGTCTTTATTATTAGTGATGATAACATTGATTTATATTTACAATGCATAAACACACACACATGCATATACATTCCTTCAACTTTGTGCTTTGTGTTGTGGAAAACTCTGCATTACTCATAATATTATTAATTATTCATCTACTTTTATTTATTTCTATGCTGTATTTTTGTCCTTGGCATTTTATTAGGAGTATTCATGATGTTTTGTTTAATGTAAAATGTTTTACCATGCCAAATGTTATAAGTATAGTATTGTGAGCAGCCCTATTTAAAGTCATGTTAAATGCATAAGAGCTCCTATCAGATTTTCTGAGCAACTTGTTTTATAACCTTTCCTTCCAAAACTTCATGTCATTGTTTACTTCTATGTTTTGATTCATTATTATAATTGTCATCTATTGCTTTATTAGTCATAAAAACATCCAAAACAAAACTAACACAATCAAAACAAAAACTACGAGCAAGTAACCTAATACACCAACAAATAAAACCGTGACGAGCTCAGCTGGTCTGTTGCGTGACGTCATTCTCCACTTAACAAACCTAATAACAGACTCCCAACCATGTTATATGTTATATTGTTTTAACATTGCAAAGGAAGGAATTATTTCTCCATTTAACATGAGTACATGAGTTTTTCCATTTAACACGCTTTAACATGTTAAACTAAAGATCATGAATATCCCTATTGTATCACATGCAACCATCACCTAGTAATCGTAGATTTAGTCTACTAAGATACTAAATTTTAAAAAAATGTAATGACTACTTATGTACCTTCCACATTTCCAAGAACAAGGAGAATAATAATATATGTATTGCTAAATCCTTTCCATGGCCCAACCCCAAAGTTCTCATAACTCATGTTAGGGCACCACTGTTCTACATTGAAAGCATCCGACTGTTCAGTCCAATAGGTTCTGGGAACTGATTATCATTTCTCAAAAAGAAAAAAGTTTGATACTCTGATACTGCAATATTTTAGATTTTGAGTTGGGAAAATTATCGATATAGTTCTTACACCAAGCAGATGTATAAATTACTTACTATGTAAACTAGCCTTACAGATTTTTTATCCTAAATATGGTGGCAAAATTCGATTCAGTGTGCCCAAAATATTTTTATTTAAGATATTATTAAAACAAATAATTGTTTCTAAGGTATAAAATTACAGTTCAATTTGAAGCTCTGTGTATCATTTTGGGTTTTTTGGATTTTAAAGTTTTAGGTACTCATTAGAAAGAAGATAGTTTATTATTATCTATATTATTTTAGAAGGTTTGTCTGAAATAATTATTTACACTATTAAAACAAGATTGAGTTTTTTTGTATATAATATTTTTTTTAAACTACCTATAAACATCTATTCTGGTTAAAGTAAATATAAAAAAAAAAAAAAAATTGTACAGGAATATTTTCCTACTCTTCAAATTTAGTTTGAATTGGTCAATAGGTTGCTGAATTATTGGATAATTTTTTGAATCTCTAAAAGGCTGGACAAAAGCAAATCGTTCGGAAGAACCATGTCGATATAATTTTCTCAACTCAAGATATTAAAAAAAATGAGTTCAGGTTGTTTTATAGTTTTTCTCAACTCTCAGGGTTCATTGAACAAAATGGTTGGATACATATAAAATTTTTAAAAATATAGTATTCGGTCGTAATGGTATACCATTCCATCCAAGTAGTTATTTACGTTTATAAACTTCGAGGTTAACAAGTACTTAC